>NC_136904.1:47546770-47816220 GCF_949606895.1 Notothenia rossii
AACAGTACGAACTGACCAAAATATGGACCCAGCGGATTCAGAGACAGTGAAGATAGCTCCGCGAGCTCAAGGATCGAGACTACACCAGCATGAGGAGCAGCTGGGCGCCATCAACCTGGGGGTGAGGGACCTGACCGGCCGTCAGGAAAATGTTCAAGCCTCCGTCAATACTCAGGTGAATCACCTTGCCGAACAGCTGCACCGTGTCCTCGCTCACCTGGAAGCTGGTTCATCCCCTCAGCCTCCTGCTGTTGCTTACACACCAACTGCTCCAGCTGACCATGTGCCACTCCATGCTCCACCGCCTCGTCTGGCATCTCCAGAGCGATTCTCCGGAGATTCCTGTGACTGTCGCCCTTTCATTGTTCATTGTGATCTCCATTATAAATATAACCCTGCTGCATTCCCAACTGATCACTCTAAAGTGGCCTTCATGGTGAGCCACTTAACGGGGAGAGCAGCGGCCTGGGCTACGTCCGAATGGGCGAGAGATTCACCTGCATGTAATTCTCTGGATGTATTTACAGTGTTGGAGCACCACCCAATTGAGTGGTGGTGGAAGGTTCACCTCTGCTCCGCGCCGTCCCTTTATGACTGATGAGCTGGCACACAAAAGAAGGAACTCACAGCACCAGGATAAGGGTTAAACAATAATCTGTTTTAATGGTAAAAAATAACAACACCTAATCACGAAGCACTCTGCAACAGCAGCTTCAAAATGCAGAGTACTCCGGGCTCAGGTTCGACCACCGCGTGACACTTCTCAGGAACGGCCAGTCAGAACAAGAGCGCAGAGCATCAACATTATCACAACATTTATACACAGGTGGGGAGGAGTTGTATCGATTTGCTCCTCCCTAGCTATTTGTTATTGGCGAGTTCACTTCTGGGCGAGCTAGCCAGTGAGTTGGCAGTTCTCCATTGGCCGGTTTCACTTCTGGGCGAGACCCCAGGCAATGAGCCAGCAGTTGTCGATTCCATCTGTTGCTTCATCTTCTGTGCGTGTGGGTGTGTGTGTGTGTGTGTGTGTGTGTGTGTTTGTCCCTCTGCCCTCAGGCAGTCCCCCAATCAATGATTTGGAGTCATGACAGAGGACTCTTTGACAGAACGCATACCCATTCCCCTTTAAATATCTTTAACGCACACACATCTTCACTAAAATCTTTAACGCACACACATCTTTATCCTGCAGTTCACCACACGACTGTCACATGTCTTTCTTTATGAAACCTATACTTGTAACTTGTTCAAACGTCATCGTCCCTTAACGGCCACAGAATCAGTCAACCAACAAAAGTTAATTGTTCTTGTAGCTTAAGGGCATCTCTGAACTTCCCTTCACCTTGAAGCCAGCTTACTTGGAATGAATACAGTCATTAATGAGAACAAAACGACCCTGATCTTCAGGCCTCTGTATGATTCTTGCAGGAAATAAATCATTAACTTTAACAAGACTTTAGCTGCATTAACTCTGAGGGAAACCTCTCTTGGAGTCCCCCTGTTAATTGCAAAAAACATTGATGATTAACACAGAGACTAATGGACCTCTCCAGATGTCTGGGAACTGCAAGGCAGAAGTCACAGGTCACCTGTATTATACCTACCCACAAATAGCCAAAAAAAACACCCTTTTGATTATACATAAAAGTGGAAGAAAAAGACTATTGCGCTAATCTATTTTTATTAAAAATGGGATTTTTTTTTTAGGAGTATATAAAAAAAACTCTCTATATTTAAGAGAACAAATGTACTTTGTCCCTTCAAATGTAACACACATGAATATATAAGGTAACATTAAAATGAACATAACAGAAATACGCTGTATCAAACTTTCTGCCATAATACGTTACTTTAATACATCAAATAATGCTTCAATTGACACTTTCACCAAGGTGTTCAATCGCACGGCTCCTGCAAGGGAGGCAGCCAGAGCACTGATGCAGATTAAGCAGAGCCAGCGCAGAGTATCGGACTATGCCATTGAGTTCAGGACCCTTGCAGCAGATAGTGGCTGGAATTCGTCAGCACTGCTCGACGCCTTTTTGTCTGGTCTTTCGGATTCCATTAAAGACCAGTTAATACCTTTGGACCTCCCAGAAGACTTGGATTCTGTCATTGCACTGGCAGTTCGAATAGACAATAGACTGGCCGAAAGACAAAAAGAAAGGTTCAAGAATGTGGCACGTCTGCCTCGACACCAAGGGGACACACCTAGCCATCGTCCCGCCTGGAGACCTCCTGCCGATACTCCTCCTGGGAGAAGAGTGCTCCCTAGTGTCTCAGAGGAGCCCATGCAGTTGGGTCGGGCAAAGTTGACTCCGGAGGAACGTCTTTGGCGCATTCAGGAGGGCAGGTGTTTTTACTGTGGGGAGCAGGGGCACCTCGTGGCTTCTTGTACAGCAAAATATCGGGCTCATCAGGGACGAGGAAGACCCTGGTGAGCCGACTGTCATCTGGATTCCCTCCTCGTACGTTGACACAGGTACAAGTAAAAGTAGACAGACATGTTTTAACTCAGGGGGTTCTCATAGACTCTGGTGCAGATGAAAGTTTAATGGATTGGGGATTGGCCAAGAAGTGGAACTGTGTGGTAATTACTTTGAAGCAACCATTAAAGGCCTCTGCTCTGGATGGTCAGTTATTGTTCACCGTTACCCATTGTACTATGCCCATTGAAATAACCGTAAATGCAACACATACTGAACACATGACTTTCCATTTATTTGACTCTGCTCAGCATCCACTTATTCTTGGTTACCCATGGTTAGTCAAGCACAATCCACACATAGACTGGAGATCTGGGAGAGTTAAGGGATGAGGAGAGGACTGCAAGCATTTCTGTTTGAGAGACAATAAGTAGACCCTCCAGAAAAACGCGATTCTGCGATCGTAGAATTTCCCGTCAAACGTCAAAGGCACTTCATCCATATTTATGATCTGGTCCGGTCCGATGGAACATTCCTCTATCTTTCTTTGTGTGAATTCGCCGAAGTTTGTTATTTTTTCCTGGTAGTCGGGAGGGAGTTGCTGACACACAGTCGTCCGCGCCCTGATGGACAGTCCCTTTCGTCTCATAAATCTGAAACACCAGGATGGTCCACCTCTAAAATTTTCAATTTTCGTTTCGGTGGCAACTGTTTTGGCCTTCAGTCGGATCTGCAAGGTGGAAACACCTCGGCCGTCTGCTCTCTGTGTGTTCACCCAATCTTCAAGAAAGTCTTCAAATTCGGGCCATCTGCTTTTATTACCTCTGAAAGCTTTTTTTGACTTTTTGCATTGACACAGTTCTTCCCGCTGGCGTCTCCAACGTCTCACCATTGACTCATTGATGCCAAGGGTACGTGCAGCAGCTCTATTTCCTTCTTTTACTGCCAGATTGACTGCCTTTAACTTAAAAGCTGCATCATATGCAAAAAAAAAAAAAAAACTGTCTCGCTCTCGTAATGTCTGTCTGTCTTGCTCTCGTTCTGTCTCTCGTACCACTCTCGGTTCCACTTTTACTTTTTCGCGCTACCTGTCTCACTCTTTTCCGGCCTCCAGCTTTTCCTGCTGGAGCCCGCCGCTTAAAGGTGGGGGGCGCGGACCGGCCATAGAGCCCATAGAGTTAAAGGTGGTGGACTGTAACCTGTAAAATCCATAGATTTAGGAGGTGCCCTCGTGGCCGTTAGCTGTAAAAATCCATAGATTAGCCGCACCGTTATATAAGCCGCAGGGTCGAAGAATGGGAAAAAAGGCGCGGCTTATAGTCCGAAAATTACGGTACATTAAAGTTAAGGCTTTATTCAAATTAAATATAATAGTGGATTTTTCCACCTAGATTAGACATAGACATAGGATAATTTGTTAGACATGAAATAATGAACTCACTGTAAGGAATAAATATATATTATAAATATTATTTGGGAGTAGTATTTATCATATAACAGTTACTCTCAGTTGGTGGTTGTTTAAAATAGATAGGAAACTGAAAACGCAAACAATTCACCAGAATTGTGTTTTTAAGTTTATGAAGACAGAGTAGAAAGTAAAAAGAAGGTTTTATAAGTTTGTCAATCAGAAGGAATCTGTTAATGTTTAAGCATGACAGACAGCATGAGGTTTGCTCCAGGCATCTCACATGTTTGGATAAACACAAAGAGACTAAGTGTGATTTATGAGAAGCTTGTGGACGGGAGCCGGCAGCTGCAGGGCGCAGAGAGAGAGAGAGAGAGAGAGAGAAAGAGAGAGAGAGAGAGAGAGAGAGAGAGAGAGAGAGAGAGAGAGAGAGAGAGAGTATAGAGAGAGTATAGAGAGGGTAAATGTTATATAAAGTTAACGAATATTCTGGAAAATGTCATATTGTTTCGGAGTAACATAAAATAAATATATATTTACTAGATATAAGAACAACAGGCTTATCTAGGTTAACAGAACATTGCTATTAACCAGTTTCAGCTGCAATTATCCTCTCTTTGTTCTAAAGAGAACATACGTTGCATTTATAATTAATATTAAGAAAAGTTCACAATTGATACCATTAAAGACCGTTTTGGATTAATATGGTGGGTCTGTCATAGAAATCCGTGCTTAGATGGAATAAAAGTGTTGATGTTCTCAAAAATGGGAGTTTTCACAATGCCTTTTTTAGTTTTTATTGAAACCATTAAGTAATAAGGACAGAAACATGTTCCGTGATGATTTATTTAGGTTTCAGCTTTAGTAATAATGAAGATTACATTTTGTAATAATTCTTTTAAGTGTTCCACAAATATATTCATTAACTGTAATCAGATTACTTGTTTTCAAATATAGCCCTGAATACAGTTAGTTTTGTATTCTGTTACAAATCTAACCATGCTTGTAACATAAATTAGATAAACAATTTGCAAAAGAATAGAATAAGCAAGTAGATAAAAGATGAATCTAAAGTGGTTAACTTGTCTTTGTTTTGCCTATTAACTTAGAACTGAAGTAATAAAGAATAGGAAGACTGTTACCATTGATTGGTTTTAACATTCACATGTTTCAGCATTACTGACCATATAGACACTCAGCTGTTTTATTTTGTCACCCGCTGGGGGAGAGACTTAAATTGAGTTTTTCTCAGTAGCTGATTTGCTGTGATTACAGCAGTATTGGATAGTTGTGCGCCACCTTTGGGTTGTACTCTGAATCAGTGTGTTGGTGAAAAGTTGCTCATTACAGAAACAGAAGAACTGTGCAAAGAACGCATCTCTGAGGAGGTATTGACAGTTTGCTTGTGCCTCGTTGTCGAGGCAACAGTGGTGTGAAGAGGTACTGCGGTTTTGGAGGGATTCCTGCTGTGCAGAGGACAACATGTGTCTGCTGATTGTACCACATTGATCCAGAGGTTCCTTCCCCCTCAGGAAATCCCAATGCCAGAGAGAGTTTCCTTGAAGCCCACTGACCAGGGCTGGTTCTAGCTTTTTGGGGACCCTGCCACTGACTACAGCTGAAGAGGACAATGAATCATTGACTGTTCTCAATATGACAAGATCTTGAGACAGGCTGGTCTCAGTCTGTTCAGACTCTGAAGAAATCATGCAAGGATTTTACAGCATAACTGTGCAAGTGTTTACCAGAAGGTGGTGTAGAACGATATGCTTAGTGTTTAGGAAAGGAGGCTGATTGTTTAATGATGGTCTGGGATACTGAAAAGATTAAAGTTTAATATCCTTGTTTGGCAAACAAGACATCTGATTATTATGTCACACATAATAATCTTAACATAGAAACTAGCTATGGGTGAAACGTGTGGTTGTTATACCATTTTTATTATGAACTAAAGATAAATAGGGAAATAGTATCTGCTTAAAGATGAATGGATTTCATATCCTAGAGAGGGTTAGTTATATTGTGAATACTTCACAAGGTATTTACTAATGTATTTTGAAGAACGAATAACAAGAACACAAGTCCAATTTTGTTTTGTCTTTAGATTAAATTGTCCATTACAAAAACTGTTCATCTTAGGTCTAGCTTTAGCCTTTGATAGTAATGGAGTATGTAGGCTTATTTTTGTATATCTGACATTTTTTAAATATGTTGGTTATTCACTAGATAGAGAGATGGCATTACTCTCCATTTGTTCAGGACATTTCTGAAGATTGAATATGTGTTCAATTTCTAATATTCCTATTTAAAAAATAGTTTTAGAGTAACGAAGGCTGATGCTGAACTTGGAAAAAATGAGTTAGTGGTTTGCATGATGTAAACAAAAAGGTGTTGTTTGTTGAACCACCAGTTAAATCTGATACAGTAATAATGATTGATTTGGCTAAAGCTTAGATTAACATCCTGATGTAACATTATGAGGTATGTTCACTTCTAAGGGTAAACAAATTGATAAAATGGATTATTGTTATTATTATTGATTAATTTGGAATATTTATTCAAAAGGCCGTTATCTGCAGGTTCACTTAAGAATGCCTTGCATGAACATGTGTCAGGCTTTGTGTTTCCTAGGGGCAGTATATTAATAAAGTTTATTGATAATTTGTTTGTTTCAACATCTGAAGAACAGCACAATGATGTCACTAGTAAAATGATGTCACTAGTAAAAACTCCAGCTAGTAGAATATCAAAGTCTCCGCAGAGCACGACACATGGCCAAAAAGACTGAGACCAAATGACCTTTGACCCTGACTGACAGTGTGACAAAAGCACTGTCAATGACTGACTCTGGGGTGTACCTGACCAAACCTCACTTAACAACCAGACAGTGTGAGTGTGAATGAATGTCGGCATGTGATCAGTGCAACTGCATGATTATAAAACAATAAACTAACCAAGCATGTCTTTGGACTAACACATTATTTAATAATTTTTAGGAAACGAGAGGTTTCCTAAAAATTCCACAAAAGGGGGAAACCGCACATGTGACCCGTTTCTACTATAATTGATGCTCTTGTACTCCCACAGGCAGTGGCGGTTGACAGAATGTGAAGCTCAAACAAACATCTAGAGATTATGTTTCTTTTAAGGACTGCAAGATGGAGATAAACACTTATTTTCATTGGAGTGTTTACTGTGGAAAATAATGGATGTACATTTGTGAATAATGTTTGGTATTTTCTTATAACCACTGGTTACCTGAAGGTTTTCTTCCCATACAGGATTTTGTTACACATGAGTTCATGTGTAAAAAGGGGGAGTGTGGGATTTTTCATTAAGGGACTGAAAGAAACCTGCCCCCTCAACTCGGAGGTTCAATCTGACCATTGATTGACAGTTTTAGAATTAACCTGCTTCATATCTGGCGATAAGATACTGTTTGGTGAATGTTGACATGTTTGTAATATTGATTGAGTTATAACAGGTAACACAAACGCAGAATCAGTGGCCAAGGGGCTACTGTGAGAGATGTAATTCCAGAATAGAATACTGAAGAAGTTGACCTGTGAAAATGAGACAATTTTGTAATATTTCAAAAGGTATTAGAGTAACTGAGGTTTGAAATGTAGAAAGAACATATTACAATTTTGTTAAAACATAGTAATGTAATGAGACAGAATTTAATTTAGACAACATCTTGTAACTAGCCTGGTAAAGAAGTAAAAGCCATAGACTTTACTGTTTAGGTCATTATGGGGATGTACATGAAATTTAAATTCATAATAGAAAGACATTTGATGACAGTGTTTTGGATTTCTGTATTCATTTTTTCAGCTTGATAATATCTAAGCACTGACAGGTAGAAGCAGTATCACCAGGAAATTATTCACTTTGTCAGTATCATGATTTTAGTTGTTTTTGAATCCATAACATTAGTGTGTTTCTTTACCAGAAACACTAGCAGTTCATATTATATTTAGATTTTAAATGGGATCTCAAACATTTCATTTAAGAATAACACAGATGCTTGTCAGACATTCAGAGCTATTGAAATATGTTATTTAGTTCACCTAAAGATGTTGGGGTTTATTTTGTTGACACAGGCCAAGTATTAAGATTCTGAAGCTGCACTGGCATATAGGAGGTCTACAATTACTTTGTTCACAGAAGGCTGTTGTTTTAAGACACACCACCAACAGGCTCCAAGCGGCCTAAGCAGTGGTAGGTCAAACACCTGAGGGCCCAGGAGCCTTGAGCGTAGGCTTGAGGGGTGGGTATCAGATTTCTCCGCACAGGTTGCTGACGCCAAAGGGGGACCCGAGGAGCACGAGGCAGACACAGCGGAGTTCGTCTGGCTGAAGGTCGTCAGGTCTAGGTGGCTCAACCCCAGGTTCTCCGGCCCCCACTGAGTGACCCAGAGGACATCTCATGCCGTCCGCCTAGGAGGAAAGGGGGACAGCTGGTACTACTGGAGCCAGTGTGCGGCGGGGATATCACCTAGAAGGACCCTAGACACATCAGGACGGACCTGGCTATCGTCAACGAGGACATCCCTATAGCAGACAACTCGGAAGCGGCCGTCAGCGGGCTGGGGGAAATCACGAGGAAGCAGAGGAGTCTACTTCTCTCTGATCAGATTCATCAGTTCCACCATGGAAGGGAAAGCCGTATCTCCCCCTCCCTATCAGCTGCCCATGTTGGCGTATTCCTCTGAGGAGGAGGAGGGGGGGGGGCCTGATGATTCACAACAACACAAGGAGACTGCTTTCGGGCACTCAGGTTCTCATTCTGATAGTTCCTTCACTGACATGAAAAGTTGTGTTCTGTTCCCAAAGGTTTCAAGTGCTCTGAATCCCAAGTTCTGATGGATTTATATAATGTTGGGGAACAGACACAGTAGCAAAGAATGACAGTGGTTATGTTGATCTCTTGGGGTGAGATCAAAAGGAGGATTATTGATTATTAAAGTAACCTGTGTTGTCAGTATCCAGATATGACTTTGCTTAAATATATGTGTGTGTTTAATTACTTTGTATCAAATAATAGCGATGTGTGTGGCCAGAAGCTGGAGATGTGAGGGGTGAGGCCTTTGTGTTTGGAGTGGGATGTGAGCAAGGGGACATCCTTATTTGGACATAGCTCAAATCTCTGGAATGCTTTCATGGTAAAAAAGAGTGTGCGTTACACATGCTTAGGGCAGATGTGTGTGTGTTTTCATTGCAGTAAATATATGTGCTGTGTGATTACTGTTCAACTATACCTGTGTTTTATTCTTTCATGTTGTGAGTACTAAATTGCTACAACATTGTGCAGTAGTTGGCTTAAACATGTTTAATTATTCTGTATGAAGTAGGAGCAGTTTTGCATGAGATGTGGGAGATGAGTCATCCTTATTAGGACACAGACATGTAGAGGCTACATATCTAAGATGTGTGTGCGTTAAAGATGTTTAAGGGGAAGGTGTGTGCGTTCTGTCAAAGAGTCCTATATATGTACAATTCTACTACTCCAAAACATTGCTGTAGGACTGATTGAGAGCCGAGGTAATGTTTTCCTCGTTACTATTGATTGTTGTACAACGAAATAATCATTGATCAACTATATATCTGTTATGTGCAACATATAGTGAAACATCCCTATAAGGGCACGTGTGTGTGTGTGTGTGTGTGTGTGTGTGTGTGTGTGTGTGTGTGTGTGTGTGTGTGTGTGTGTGTGTGTGTGTGTGTGTGTGTGTGTGTGTGTGTGTGTGTGTGTGTGTGTGTGTGTGTGTGTGTGTGTGTGTGTGTGTGTGTGTGTGTGTGTGTGTGTGTGTGTGTGTGTGTGTGTGTGTGTGTGTGTGTGTTTGATCCCAGCTATATATTGGTCATCTGTTAACATCTCCTTGTAAAGAGGTGGGGCGAAACAGATGGAATCAACGCCTGCCAACTCACTGGCTAGTTCGCCCAGAAGTGAATTCGCCAATAACAAATAGTTAGGGAGGAGCAAATCGATACAACTCCTCCCCACCTGTGTATAAATGTTGTGATCATTTTGATGCTCTGCGCTCTTGTTCTGACTGGCCGTTCCTGAGAAGTGTCTCAGGCGGTGGGAGAACCTGAGCCCGGATTACTCTACATTTTGAAGCTGCTGTTGCGGAGTGCTTCGTGATTAGGTGTTTTTATTTTTTACCATTAAAACAGATTATTGTTTAACCCTTATCCTGGTGTTTTTGAATTCCTTCCTTTTATGATTTTACCCAGCTCACCAAACGACATGCGGAGCCGAGGTGGGTTTTAGACCACTCAGCGCTCCAACATGACCTGCTCTATCGAAATCAGTCGCATTGACCCGAAGACAAATTTTGAGTTGTATACACTGCTGGAAAGAGGATATTCCTAGCTTTCTAATGATATCAGGATTGTTTTTGTACTCCAAATATTAAGCGAAATATATCACATTATATAATGACTGTCACCGAGTCATCATTTTGAGAAAAAGGCCTTCAAAGTTTTCTCTTCTCTGGAATCCATCGATCTGATTGATTATTAGCGGAGCAAATGATCAAAATACTACGGAGGGAAGATATTTTCGTTTGGATTACTGGTCTGGGGGAAGCTCGCAAGTGTGTGTGTGTGTGTGTATACGTGTGTGTGTTTGTGTATTTTTGCATTTGTGTGTATTGCGTTTGTTTCCCGGGGAAAACCCTCACGAGAAGCACCGGCTGTTGTTATGCCTGCAGTGACGTTAAGTTACTCCGTTCTCCGCTTGTAATTATGCCGTTACAAGCTTCAAAGTTGTATTTATCATCTGAATTTGCCGAAACAAGTTTAATATTCTGAAAACCAAGACTTTGTTTAAATGAAATCAGATGAAAACAAATTGTAACGGACCCTATGTTACTTATGATACTCTACGGCGCTTACATTCATAATGTCAGCCGGAGGGAGGTGGGGGCGGCGCTGCGGAAGAGCAGATTGCCTGTCTTCTTCCCTTTACAAGCTTAAAGAATGTATTTATCGTGTGAGTTTGGAAATAAAAGTGTCATATTCTGAAAGCCAAGACTTTGTTTGTTTAAAATCAAACAAAACACCCGAACCCCGAAAAAATAGTTTTTTACGCAAATCCATGTTTATTTTGAAATGAGCCGTTGCGACTTCCGACTGATTTCGATAGAGCGGGTCACCTCAAAATACAAGATACGAAACTTTTTCAAACATGCAACAAAATATAAATAGCCCTACAAATATTTGTATTTTATTTACTTCTTATTGTTGTCTAAGCTCAATGAAGCCAGAGCAGAGGGCTTAAAGAGCTGCATGCGGCTCCTGAGCCGCAGGTTGCAGACCCCTGAACTAGGTGAACAAATTAACTTAATTTATAGTGTTATTTATTACATATCCTCATAATATTGGTTAATTTATTCTTAGATTTTTAATATTTAATTTTGTCTTCTGAAGTTCGATATTTGATGAATTGTCTATATAGTCTGTTTTTCTTTTTGCAGGAATTCTTTAGAACCTTAGTGATCCATGGACTGTTAGTTTGTTTTGGCCTATCTCTGAAATTGTTTCACAGGACAGTTTTTGTCATAAAGTGATTAAAAATGATTAGGAATTCTTTATATTCTTTATCAATATCTGCTTCAGTAAGTCATTCCTAAATGCATTTATGTTTTCCTCAGTTCTCACTCTTTTCTATTTGAAATGACTGGTGTTCTTAGGTTTCTTATATCAGTAGTGATAGACAATAAAAACAGGTTAATGATCACTGATGTCACTATACAATAGTCCGCTTACTACTGTATTGTTTTCCATATAGTGTGTGAATATTTTGTCTATTAATGTAGCAGAATGAGAAGTAATTCTACTAGGTCTGGTTATTTTAGGATATGATCCCGTACTTTGCAATGTATTGATTAAGTCTTCTGTCATGTTATGCTCTTTTGGATTCAACAGGAAAATATTTTAATCCCCGCAGATGACCATACCTTTTTGTAATGACTTTGTAAACAAAAATTCCATTCAATCTTTAAATATTTCAAGACAGGTTCCAGGAGCTTTGTACTGTATACAGCTCACAATAACATTTTAGACCGTTCCATACAAATCTCTACTGTAAATATTCCAACAAATCATCAACAGCTGTTGTCAGGCTCTCCACCACCTTATATTTCATTCTCTTATCCACGTAAATTGCCACACCTCCTCCATTCTTATTCCTTCTGTTTGTGCAATTAAAAAAAAAACACACTTTATAAAGTCAGGCAACACTAACCAGGCTTCGTGTGATTCTGTTTATTTGTACCTTACTTTGGCCATCCGTTCGCTGTTATTTATCATTATCGAGAGCAGGCAGACGTTTTGTTTTGTATTATAGCAGCTATCGGATGGAATCAATACATGGGCTGTACAGGTTGTCATGTCCAACTATCACAATTAGAATCATAATGAAAATTACACCTGTAAAATGTGCCTGTAGAAAACGGTTTATGCCACAATAGGATAGAAACAACAAGTAGTCAAGATAGTCAGTTTGTAGCTTAGGTCTTATCCCTGAACGAATAAATTAAACTTGGGCGCCAGACCGAGAAATATTTAATGCAGCCAGCTGTCAAAAAACTAATATGCTTAAACACACAGAAACAGAGGGATAGCCCGGTAACCTAGCTTCTGAATTTTACAAAGGAAAAATAATAATCAACCAATTCACTTTCAACATAAAATGTCTGTATTTTTTTAACTCCAAACAATAATCAATACATTAAACAAACAACTCATGTCACAGACCATTTACCAGAAAAACTTAAATCCAATACATACATAAACAAATAAGTCAAATTAACTCACAAAACATCAATCACTTATGTGGCTCCGAGAGCCTACGATTGTTTAAATCATGGGGATTGACTGTGAGTGAGTGTGGGGGGGGAAGAAGTCTTTTGTTGTCCTTTGTCACTCAGTTTAACAGTGTAGTTCAGGGGATAAGGATCTGTGAAAGTAAAGTTGTAAAGTTCTGTTTTTCCAGTCCAGAGTGTGGTGTGTGGGTGTAGAGTGCAAGAGGAGGAGAAATGATATTGGTGTAGTGAGAATGCCTTATCTGAGGGTGACAGGCCATAGTAGATCACTGGGTTGCAGGTTTTAACTGGGAAGGGGAAAGTTAAATGTTTCCCCAACAGCTCCTGGGTTCAGTGGCAAACACTCCCAAAAATAGCCTGATTTATCTGATGAAGTCCTCAAGAATCCACCTTTCTCCTTGTTAGATTCCGACTTCCTCTTGGTTCTTTCTCCTCCCTTCGAATGACGTGCTGTCCTCCTTTTAACAGCACACAGGTGCCAATCATTTTCTTGATTGGTTTCCTCCAGCTTCTCTCAGGGGTGCTTGATTAGCCACTCCCCTTTTTCTCAGGGAATATGTAGGTGTGTTTACTTTTTCCCTGTCCTGCTACAAGTTTAGCTTCGGTTGCTATGCTAACATCACCCATTTTATACCAGAGAAACTTTCATAACAGCGTTGTGATGCCAAACAGCGTCAATTCATACTGAAACACATTCACTTGGGGAATTGGGGATATGTATCAGCTGCTTGTGTGACAGTCAAACAGTGAATACTTTACAGCGGCCGCTGCCGTGTGAGTTAACGGGAGAATAAAAATCCGGTGGAAGAGCAGCACTGCACCAGTCAGTAAATGCCACTGAAACACATTAACCTGTTAGGCCCCAAGCCTGTTTTTCAGAAAATTTTAAAGGGGTAAATTAATAATCTTTTTTCTCAAAGTAATGATAAACCTGTGAGTTGGATGTAGAAAAGTCAGAATCAATATAGATGTTTTTTATTTTAAAGAAAATTCAGATTGAACATGGTAAAAAACTGTAAATTATAGTGTCCGTCCAAAAAATATGTTGTACTTATAGTGAAAACTAACCTTGGATGATGGGTTAGTAGACTAAAAGCTTTAGTACAAAGTACAACATATAATAAGTACCCTGTATCAAGATTGATGCAAAACAAGTGATATTTGACCTTTTTAGACAGATTTAGCAAATAAAAAACCTCTTCTGGGGCCATTTGGGTGGATTTTCCATATCTCTGGCCCCCCTTGTTCGATTTTGACATGTGACATCTCTTTCTGACAGTTAGAGCCAATAGAATCCAAGGGAAATCGTCCCGCACACACTCATGTTAAAAAAAAAAGGTGGCGTCTCTGCGCATGCTAGCTTGCAGCAGAGGGGAGAAATATCCTGCAAGCAATATCAAGCAACGGAAAAGCTGTTTTATTGCTTATGGATTATCAGAACATTTCAAAGGGGACACAGACACATTGGATTAACCTATGGATTAACTACAGCATCGTTTTTATCATTTTAATGACATTGACGACCAGTTTAGACCAGACAAAGATGAAGGTAAGCCATGTTAGCGTTGTGGGCTACCTAGTGCCATTTGTTTTGATGTACGTTTTTGTTGATAACATCGCAAGTTTTTATCTTTCAGTGTTGAGGTGGATACCGTTAGATTCTGTGTGTCTCCTTGCGTTCATAAACGATGTGTTGGATGTGCACCTAGGATAAGTAATAAGGGAGCTAGGAGTGATTATCGGTGCAGTAATAGGTTAGCATTTTTCGCTCAGGGGTCATTTAGATGCTTCTTATGAGACTTGTGTTTTGTTTTGGTAAAAATGGTTTGTATCATCAGTTAGCTGAGATTATTCCCGTTAATCTGGTAAAACACATTAATAGGTTCTTAAATATTAAGATCCCCTGAGACACAGCGTCGTGAACAAAAAAAACAAAAGTACCCGCCGGCGGGGACCTTGGGGTTTAACAGGTTAATAAACAATGAACCATGGCACTCTGGAGAAAAGTATGACGTTGGAGAAGTCGTTATTTAATTGAATCTGGCTTCGTATGATTAAAAGCAACACGATCATCGACCCGATGCAGTCCCCCATTGTTGTTGTTGTGAGCACTGTTGAGGAGAAAATCAGTGACGTAAACGGTGAAGTCATGACGCAGCAGTGGCAGCACCAGTCGGGCTCTGGGCGGTGTGAACAAAACAGGAGCTGAAAAGAAAAACTGGTTCCGAACCAGAAGAGCACTAGCAGGGAGCTAGTACGGGAACCGTGTTGGTGTGAAAGGGGCATTAGATATTATTTTATGTTGTGGAAGTTGGCATACTGGCTTCTCTAAAATCTAATGTCGATTGATCTTTTAACCCTTAGATGCATAAGTGGGTCTTTTTGGACCCGTTGAGGAGGTTTTCTTGAAGTATCTTTGTAATTATAATTTGTTATCATTTCATATTCCAGCTATTCCTCAAAAAACATGTTCTGGATATCATACCATTCAAATTTTAAATTTAAATTTTAAGAAATTGTGGTTTTTTTATTACTACCCTAAGCTTCCATAAGTGGGTTAAAAAAATGACCTGCATGCATTTGCTATGGCATCCTATGGGAACCTTTGATTTGTATCACCTGTGGCTGGAATACATTCACTGTCTACCACACAGACTACATCAAAAGTGACACCTCTCAGGAAGATTATTTTACACAGCAAGATCTGATACCTGTCAGTATAATAATAATAATAATAATAATACATTATATTTGTATAGGGAATTTGAAGGACTCAAAATCGCTTTACAATATAAGGGAAGGTTAGGGTGGGGGGTATAGGTGGGGGGTATAGGACAATCAAACTTGATCAACCGGCATGGAGGGGGGGGGGGGGGGTGGGGAGCTATGAGTAGACAAGAGGAGAAGAGATGAGTTTTGAAAAGGGACTGGAATACTGTGAGGGTCTCAGAATAGCGGAGATCTTTGGGACAGTGTTCAAAAAGTTTTTTTTCAAAATGTAAAAACAAATTATAAAATTATAAATTGTGAACAATTAAATATATAATATTTGTAATGGGAACCATAATATAATACTAAATATTATACAAGTGATTTTTCTTAACCACAATGACAAAAATGGCATAAAAACGCATATTATTCTAATACGGGTCCTTTTAGACCCACTTATGGAAGAGTGTAGGGTCCAGTCACTCGTGCATCTAAGGGTTAATATTGTCAACATCCTCAGCATGTGGAGGAAGGTTTTTTGGTGGCATCGCGTTTGTTAGTTTTTTGTAAATTCAGTTGTAGTCACAGCACAGTCAGACACCAGGTGTGAGTGTGTTATAAGAATAACAATATGTAGTCATTTTTAAAACAGAATGAGACGCATCTGGGGAAAAAATATTTTTGTTTTGGATAAACCTGTCTAGGAAGACGTATGATCTTATTAGAGAAGTTGTTTTTGATTTAAATGTAACGGAAAATCATTACTGAAGTGATATCATTAAACCGTCCAGAAGATATATATATTTGTGGATTCAAACCGGCGTCCTCACTCTGTCACAGTGAGACACAGAGAGAAGCACGTCTGCCAAGCAGCAACCATAATTATTATATAATAACTATGAAAACAATAGACGTATGACTGATATTGAAATTGGAAGTAGGCCTGCTAAGTGCATAAATATGCTTTCATAATGTAAAGTTACATAATAACCTCAGTTTGAGTGTATGGATGCTATAGGACACAGTCTAGGAAAGCATGAGTGTTTCAAGCACATGGCTGCAGTGCAGTTTGAATTCAAAGAAGCTGCAGGGAAGTGCCAGGATGCATAAACAGTGTGTGAGTGTATGTGTGTGTGTGTGTGTGTGTGTGTGTGTGTGTGTGTGTGTGTGTGTGTGTGTGTGTGTGTGTGTGTGTGTGTGTGTGTGTGTGTGTGTGTGTTAGTGCGCGCACGCGTGTGTGTGTGCGTGCAATAGGTGCAGAGGCTGGTGTGTCAGATGTGTGCAGGCTGCTATTCAGGCTCTGGATGGGAGGTTTGTGATTTTTGACACATTTAAGCCGAGGCCCTACTGCTGATCCTCCAGATAAAGCATGCTCACCGGGAACAGCTTAACACTGACCTGCACTCCTGGTGAAAAACATGTTATTACTGTTGATACGTGAAGCAGACTGAGCCGTATGACTCACTGCTGCTGCTGCTCACTCACAGGGTGCAGGTTTGCTCCTGGGGCAGGGGGCCAGCCTTCAAGGAAAGTATCTCAGGTCAGTGGATTACATTCTTTTCACTGCCAAATCCCCTCTGCACATTAAAGCAGAGGGACGTTTACAGCATACACACACACACACACACACACACACACACACACACACACACACACACACACACACACACACACACACACACACACACACACACACACACACACACACACACACACACACACACACACACACACACACACACACACACACACACACACACACACACACACACACACACACACGTGCCTGTGTCCTTATAGGGATGTTTCACTATATGTTGCACATAACAGATATATAGTTGATCAATGATTATTTCGTTGTACAGCTATCAATAGTAACGAGGAAAACATTACCTCGGCTCTCAATCAGTCCTACAGCAATGTTTTGGAGTAGTAGAATTGTACATATATAGGACTCTTTGACAGAACGCACACACCTTCCCCTTAAACATCTTTAACGCACACACATCTTAGATATGTAGCCTCTACATGTCTGTGTCCTAATAAGGATGACTCATCTCCCACATCTCATGCAAAACTGCTCCTACTTCATACAGAATAATTAAACATGTGTAAGCCAACTACTGCACAATGTTGTAGCAATTTAGTACTCACAACATGAAAGAATAAAACACAGGTATAGTTGAACAGTAATCACACAGCACATATATTTACTGCAATGAAAACACACACACATCTGCCCTAAGCATGTGTAACGCACACTCTTTTTTTACCATGAAAGCATTAATTTCTTATAAAATGTGGCCTCTATCTCCATTTTCACCACACTTGTTTCCTTTATGTAAATCACTTGGAAGAAAAGCTATTAGTTAAAAGCATTTTCTGAATAAATGTGAGTTGACAGCAGCTGTCTGGGATCTGGACCACGCAAAATGGGGGGGGGGGAAATGAGCAGATGTATTTATATTTGAGCGGAACAGTGACAAGTGGAGGACACTGCTCTCAGAGACAGAGGTTAGAAATCCTCTTTATGTCAACAGGAAGTGGTGCGGCTCAGTCTCGCTATAGGCAACAGATTAGAGCGGCCATCGTCAAGGTCAGGATATACATAATCATAACGCAGATCCATGGCTTTGAAAATAAATGGTGTCCTCACCGAGAGCCAGACTAAATGGATAGATAACAGGCTCACTGTACTCTCTCAAAAACCTCCACATGGTCAGCGGGGGTGGGGGGGGGCAGATACATGCGATTGGTGGAGCCACGGTGCTTGGTTTGGCACTGCCGGTGCCAATGAATTGTGGGCTAGCAAACAATACAATAAAATACTACAACAGATAACAAGATTCAATGCCCCAAGGCTAATGTTATTTAGATTAGATGGTACCACTTTACAACAAGACTAACCTTATAATAAAGGATTCATAAAGGGTTTATAATTAAGTTATTAATTAGGTTGCAAACACTTTATTAATCATTAAGAACCATTTATAAACCAGATCTAACATACAACAACACAGGCTCACCATTTGGCAAGATGACTAAGCCTTATATTGGCACTAGCTTACTTAGTCTTTTCATCAGCCAGCATCCTTGGTATCTGTTGTTCACTGAGTTGATTCTCCCCTTCCATCCTGATGTTAATTGGCACCTCTTTATGAACATTTATTTATGATTTACTAAAAGGGAAACTTATTGTAAAGTGTAAAACAAATCACCATTTATTAATGAGTTACTACCATTTATCATTGGTAAAAGGGAGTTATATTAAAAACAGAGTCAACTGATCGAATGCACCTATTTCCATTATACACTCGATCAGCTGATTATTTCTATTTGCCTCACTTTATGAGCTACACAACACTTTTGCAACGTCACAAATAAATGGTAACCTCATTGCTAACTTCCACTTCACCATCCTGGAATAAGTAGATTAGAAAATACATTTCAGTGCTTTTGGTGAAATCAGATTTGAAAACATTGCATTGTGTTTCAGGTTAACACAAGTTACAGTATGATTTAAGCATCTTCTTTACTTATTTAAAGTGGATCAATTATGCTATATTGGAAAAATATATTGTAGGGCCATACCTATACAAAAAATGTCTGTGAAGTTTTTTGCTTAAAATACCAAACAGTTCACCCATTATTCATACTGCTCATACCCCTCTTTTGCAGCCCTGTTAGAGAAACACGGATTTTGGGTCCTTAGGTTAAAAAAAGAAAAAGGGGAGGCGGAGCTAATGCCTGATCAGAATTCTACCGGAGATAAAGTTAAATTCTGCTGTGATAAAACGCCATCCTGTTCTAAACCACATCAAAGATTATTTCTGAAACAGTATGGAGCTCAAATGCTTTTTCTCTTGTGGGTTTATCACAAGGTGAGTTCCTTTTTTTATTTCCTGCTTTTTAAACTCATGTGCTCTACAGTACAAGTACAAAAAAAGTGTCCTGTGGTATTGGTATTTTGACTAGCAATTTTTTTTAAAAAGCGTTTTGTGAGGGTTTTCATTGTTGGGTGAAAAGCAAACAGCTGTTTGCTGCGCAGCTCCTTCACTACAGGCTATCCGCCACCTAACAATCTGTATCATCGATGACTAGTATCTCAGGTTAATTGGCACCTTGAAGGGGATCTTCCATTTAAAGTGATGTTTAAAACTCAGTTAATGGGGCTCATTTTTATATTGCTCAGTTTATAATCGTAACGGATCGAAAATTTCAGATTAATTTTTCAATACATGATGCGCTTCCACAAACAACATAATTATTACATTCAAATTAAGTACATTATTCAAGTTTACATTCACTTTGGATAATAACATGGGAGAAATGAGCGGAAGTGCTCTCTTTCCTCTCTCTCTCCCCGTCTCTCCCTCTCCTGACAGCTCGTCAGTATCCTTCTCATGCAGCTCACTGATCCAGTAATGAGTGACCCGACAGTGAAGAATAAACATATTTACAAGTAGTTTAAGTTGTTCCAGGGGTAGGCCTTTATAGAGAGCACCGATCACACTATTAAGGGTGAATATCGGCCCATAACGATCGGTGGCCGATCGATTGGAGCATCCCTAATTATTAATGTGCAGGGCTCGACATTATAAATGGTCCGCTGGCCCGGAAGCACTATTTAGACACCCCAGGCCAGCATAATGTACTTTGCACTTGCCCGCTCGGGCCACTAAAAATATTGCTTTAAAAAAAAAAATCGTCTTGTGGTATTGGTATTTTGACTAGCAATTTAAAAAAAAAAGCGTTTCGTGAGGGTTGTCATTGTTGGGCAAACAGAAAAGCAAACAGCTGTTTGCAAGCTCCCGCGCCCTCCTTCACTACAGACTACCGCGGCACCTAACCATTCGCCAATTTTGCCCGGTAAGAAAAAAAGAAAGTTGCCGGAGGAGTTAAAGGAGAGTGACAGGGAGTATGAGAAGAAGAGGGAGAGAAAGTTTCAGCCAGCTTGATCGGTGGAGTTGGCTTCTATAGAGTGGTGCAGTGACGCGTCCTAAAACCCTTTTATAATCTATCGATTAGATTTATGATTCAAAAATTATAAAAGTAGGGTAGACAAGTGGAGTTATCCGGCTGAACAAAACGTGCATTTATCTAACAGGTTTGTTTTCCACAGATCTTATTTCCAGCTATTTTCCAAAACCCTGTGGAGAAATCCCATTGCTTTTTGTCGAGGGAACCAGCAGCTTACTTCCTGGTTTTAGGACGCGTCACTGCACCTCTCAATATGATGCCAATATAAACAAGGTCTTCTGTCGGCTCTGTACATCAATGCCGACCTATGCTGACAAGTAAGTGAAGAGTAGAAAATATAAAGGTATGGGCTATAGGGAAATGTCCTAGCAGTTTAGGATAATGAAGGTTCTAATCTAATCTATTACATAGCCATTATATTTCTAACTCCTAATGACAGGAAGGCAGAAAGCGCATTATACTAATAGTGATACTCATAATAATAGCAGACATTTTTTAACAATGACCACAATATCATTATTTTAATAAACCAAATATAAACAATTGAGGAAAATGAGGAATAACTGATGATTCAAATGTTGTAGTACAAGTAGTAATGGAGTTAGTGCATAAATTACTATTGCAACAAATGTGTTCATTTTCTTATTTATTAGTCAAGTTTTTTTTTTGGACCAGTGGTTACAATGGTGGGGCCAGTGATAATACAATTCTTGATCCTCGACAATTTTACCCTTAATGTCTACCCCTGATGTGAGTCTTTTATTTAGCCACACTGATTAAACTTAAACAGGACATGTGCTGTTTTACCCATGGATGAAGGGAAAATTAAACTCACAGAAGCATAAATTACGATTGACTATATTGTGTGTATTTAAGAGCCATTTGAAATATTACCACCTTGGTTTAAGGCTAAGCTAAAGTTATTAGCCATGTTAGTTCATAGAGCTGTCAATGAGCAAGACCTGACGTGGTTGATTCACGACACCCTTGCCAGCGTAAAAAGTATGGCAAATAAAACAATATGACTTTGCTCCATGTTGGACAGCAATCCTCCAGACCAGTGTTTCTCAAACTTTTTCATACCAAGGACCACTTAACCAATAAAAAAACACTCGCGGACAACCTAACTCCACAAATATAAGAAAACACAGTCTTTCTAGAACAGATTACAAATCGCCTGAAAATGGTACAAACAAGTGGCAACATGTGTGATGAAGGTGTTGCGCTGGGCTATATCATGCAATCGAAAGTGAAACTTAACCTCACTCTATTGTGGAGATATTCCTGCGAGAGTGCGGAAAACTGAAATGTATTTATTTATTTCAAATGTGAAATGTTACCAATATACTCACGGAACACTAGGGGGTGCTCAGGGACCACCAGTGGTCCGTGGACCACACTTTGAGAAACACTGCTCCAGACTGTTGTTCTGCACCAGCACGGTGTGCTACTACGGCTACTTTTAACGTAGCTATTATAAGGTGCTGGTATATATATTAGGGCTGTCAGTCGATTAAAGCGATTAATCACATGATTGTCCGCAGTTAATCGCGATTAATCGCAAATTAATCGCATTAAAAATATCCTCCTCAATTCAACCTGGAACCTCTCTCATACAATACAAAGTGTGTGTGTGTGTGTGTGTGTGTGTGTGTGTGTGTGTGTGTATTGTATATATATATATATATATATATATATATATATATATATATATATGTGTGTGTGTGTGTGTGTGTGTGTGTGTGTGTGTGTGTGTGTGTGTGTGTGTGTGTGTGGAATGGGAGCTGCCTGGACGCTGCAATCATGTTGCGCGCACTATCCGTGCTGAGTGTGCTGACTTTTCATACAATGTCCCACTGTCTGGCTACCTGCATAAAGTCAAGTGCTCGGCGCAGTTGTCGGCGAAATGTCACTCCTCTGTTTTCATTGAAACAGCTCCTTATATCCGTTAGCGCAGCTAGCACCAGATGCTAACAACAACAACAATAGACGTAAGGTCTCTCTCTCGCGCCACACATACATACACCCTCCCTCCCGGTCCTCCCGATGGCCAGTCCGGGCCTGCCGGTGAGCGTGGAAGTGTGGTCTGCTGCAAGCGGACAGCAGGAGCCGGGCTTTCAGCATCAGCTTGTAGATGGTATTTTAAACTTGATGCGCTCTGAAACTACGGGGCGGCCGAGGACAAAAAATACACATGCGTTAATCGCGTTAAAATATCTAGTGGCGTTATTATTTTTTTTTCCTTAATATATATATATATTAACTGTGCTTTTTCCCCCAAAAAGTTGTAAATGAAACAAGTGAAGTTCATGTGATAAAGCCATGGAGGGCAGGAGTTTATAAACCAAAGAGTAACCGCCCTTACCATTGGTAATTAAGGAATTAATTCTCCGGTACCATAAATTAGACAAAAATTAATTAGATCAAATATGTTGTAGTGCACTGTCACAACCTAGCAAAGCAAAATTCAGTTTTTTTCGATTATGTTGTTTTCGTAATTGTGGCAGGCCAAAATCGTAATTGCGATTAAAATATGATTAATTGCACAGCCCTAACACACACACACACACACACACACACACACACACACACACACACACACACACACACACACACACACACACACACACACACACACACTGTCTAACACGCTAACACAGTTCTGTACTGTTATGCTGTTATGTTCAGTCATTGTTCTTATGTTGAACATGAATACATTTACTTTGTAAGTAATTATGGGACGTATTTCTTCTTTCATAGCAATTTTCCTTCATACTTTCTTGCCGTGAAATAGGTCTTAAATTCCATTCAAAGTGGTCTTAAAAAGGTCTTAAAAAGTCTTAAATTTGAGTAGGCGAAACCTGCAGGAACCCTGTAACTACAGCTTTGTTTGTCACTTACATTCATAATTGTCGACGTAGCTGGATATTTAGATACATCTTGAACCCCTTTTCTCTTTTGCTCCTCGGGGCTGAGCCTGCCGCTTGTAACAGCCGATGTACATCACTGAGGTTAACCTTTGGTAGGTCTTGGAGACATCGAGTGTAAAATAGTGCCTATATAATATCTATACGCTATCTCTCTCGCTATCTATTGCTATCTATCGCTCTTCCCTCTACCGCTCTACCGTAGACCGGAAGTTTACAACCGCACACTCAATGAACCGGAAGTTGATAGACGCCATCTTGTGCAACTAGCGGATTGTTTCTTTCTGCAGGTATTTGTGCAGAGTGTTTGAGAGCAGTGTCCGGAACATGACAAGCATGTAGATGGTACTGAATTTTCAAAGCTTGCTTTCCAGTCCCTTTGCTAGAGGGGCTGAAAGGCTCCCTAAAGTCTTGATCAAAGCAGGGAGGTTTTTGACATGCCCAGCGAACAAGTTGTTTGTCCCCTACCTCTAGCTGTTTCTGAAATGTTTGTGATCTCTGATAGTGGACAAAAGATGTGGAGAAGAAAGAGTAGACACTCCAGGAGATCAACGCAGGTATGTGAGATTTGAACACCAATTTGTATAAGTTTAATGTTTCACATTGCTTGTGAAAAATATACTACCACTATACGATCGCTGATGTTTTGTTGTTGACTGGACACTTATTTTGTAAAAGAGATAGCATGTGAGGATCTCTTAAGCAATGCAGTTCACGTGTCCTTTTTATATGCTGTCCATTGAAATCATAGACTGTATATATAAATGGACGTAGGGTCCGTGACGTCACCCATAGGATTCTGCAGAGTTCGGCCACTAACGGCTCGACAGTGACGTCAGAGTTCAACTCCCGCCTTCTCCAGCCTGCTCCAAATAAGGGCAAAGAGGCGGAGCCGAGGCGGGACCTGCTGCCACCGAGCTGAAAGTTCCAGAGCTAGCTGAAGCTACCAAGCTAAGCTAACATGCTCCCCATCTGCGCACTGCCATGGCATTTTACGTTTCTAAGGTAAGCGGATATGAAATTATTCAGCAAAACTATAAATAATAATCTAAGTTATTGAGTTTTTAGCATAATACTTCAGAATCTTAAAATCCCTTAACGTTTGTATGCAATTGTGCTAAATTCAACACTGGAATCAAGTAAATATTAATATGTTTGCATGACATTAGTTATTTATATTTTGATATCACTTAATCAAGCCCGCCTTAACCTGCCATCAGGCCCTGGGGCTGATAGTTTTTGTAGGCCCCCTATTTAAACAACAAATCAAAGTCATTTATAGCCTGGGCAGGCTCTGTGATCGCACTTCTCCACTCTGCTCTACACGCGCATGGTCCTCTCCTCCATATGAGTGACGTATCGGGCCTCCCTCATGTATTTGTCCGGTTGCCGTTGGCTCCCCTCCACGTAGCAAGTCCTCGTCGTCCTCTCCATCTCCTCCAACAGATAATGTCCCTCCTGTCTGTTTTTCCTCTCCCGCTACTCCATCGCTATCAGAACCAGACGGCCTACTTATCTCCGAGGCCCCGCGGCCGGCACCGCTACCGCTCGGTACAGAACTCATCTGTCCTTCCTCCTCATCCTGGCCTACAGGTTTAAAATAACCTGTAAGCGTCGGCATTTTTTGTAACAGCTGCTTGTCTCGAAACTCCTTTTCCCTCAACAATTTCCTTTTCCGAGCGCCACTCAAACTTTTTCTTCACTCAATCACTCGCAATTTGAATAAGTCACATGTGAAACATATTCTCATTCTGACGTGTGTGTGTGTTTGTGTATATTTGCGTTTGTGTGTATTGTGTTTGTTTCCCGGGGAAAACATTCACGAGAAACACCGGCTGTTGTTATGCCTGCTGTGACGTTACGTTACTCCGTTCTCCGCTTGTAATTATGCCGTTACAAACTTCAAAGTTGTATTTATTATCTGAATTTGCCGAAACAAGTTTAATATTCTGAAAGCCAAGACTTTTTCTTTTTTTTTAATCAGATGAAAACAAACTGTAACGGAGCTTGCCGTGTTATCTATGATTACTATACGTCTTACATTAATAATTTCAGTGGAGGGAGGGGGGGCGGCGCTGTGGAACAGCAGAGTGGCGAGGGAGAGCTGTTGTCTTCCCTTTACAAGCTTCAAAAATGTATTTATCGTGTGATTTTGGAAATGAAAGTTTCATATTCTGAAAGCCAAGACTTTGTTTATTTAACATTTCTTTTAAAAACACCCGAAATAAAAAAATAAAACAATTGAATTTTTTTTTAATTTTTTTAATTGGCTCATGATAGGCCCCCGATTTCCGTAGGCCCCTGGGCTTCAGCCCAGGTCAGCCCGTGCATTAAGGCGGCCCTGCACTTAATTATACGTTTAATACATTTAAGTCAAGCTAAGTTACATGTGATGGTAGCTAGTTAGTGCTCTTACCTGTGAGGCCTCTTCCAAACAGCATAATAACCAGACTGTATCATTAAAACTAAGTACCAGTTCTAGATCCTTGACTTTAGACAAACAATTCAAAAGACAACATGTATTTAAAGACCAATCTTTATTTGAATGTGCCTCTTAACCTGATATATTAGTTATACAGCAATAGTATTGACAATCTAAAAAAACTGAGCAACTCAACAGTCAACTTTATGTTTCTTATTGTCTAAAGCATTTTGTTATTTTCATTTTCATTTCATTTCATTTCAAACCTTTATTTAGACAGATTAGTCCCTTGAGATCATCGATCTCATTTACAAGGGAGACCTGCATCATTTAGTTCCACATGAAACATAAAAACAACATACAAACAACAGAGGATATCATATTTACATATTCAACATTTACAAATACCCAGAGTGTCAGAAAGCATTTCATTTAGACATGCCTTAAATACATTCAAAGAAATAAAAATGCTCAATTTCAATTTTGCCTGTAGACTGTTCCAAGCAAGTGGAGCTGCGCACATAAAAGCTGTCTTACCTAAGACAGTCCTTACTCTTGGCACATCTAACAAGACTATATCCTGTGATCGCAGACAATAGCTGCTTGCAACTTTCTGCTTTATCAATGAACAGATATAATACGGGAGTTTGCCCAACATAGCTTTATAGATAAAAGTGTACCAGTGACTGAGCCTCCGTACAGTGAGTGATGGTAAACCTGCCTTGGTATACAATGTACAGTGATGAGTAAGTGCTTTACAGTTAGTGACAAATCTCAGAGCACTATGATACGCAGCATCTAGTTTGCTTAGGTAGTTGGCAGGTGCATTCATATACAGCAGATCACCATAGTCCAGCACAGGTAAAAAGGTCACAGTGACTAGCCTTTTCCTGGCCTCAAGCGAGAAACAGGACTTATTCCTGAAAAAGAAACCTAGCCTAACCCTCAGTTTTTTAAGCAGGTTATTGACATGAAGTTTAAAAGAGAGACAGTCATCAAGCAAGATACCAAGGTATTTGTAACAGGCAACAACTTCAAGTTTTGTTCCTTGCGTTGATACAATATCTAAAACAGGCTCTGGTGACTTTTTAGCTTTTGAAAAGAGCATTATCTTGGTTTTATCCACATTTAAAAGAAGCTTTAGTTCAGAGAGCTGAGTCTGAATAATGTTAAAAACAGCCTGTAATTTAACAACCGCCTCCTGAATGGAGGGACCTGCACAATACATCACGGTATCGTCCGCATAAAAATGTAAAGTAGCTTCATCCACATTTTCACCTAAACTGTTGATATATATGGAGAATAAAAGTGGACCTAAAACAGAACCTTGAGGAACACCATTAGCAATGTTTAACCACTCAGAAGACAGCCCATCAAAGTGAACACATTTTCCCCCTCTCATATTCAGTGTGGACGGATTTAAACAGCATGGTGTCCAGAAAGCTGCAGAGACTTCAGGGAGAAACCTCTGTGTGATGGACGTCCTGTCTGTTTGTTTGGCCCGGAGAGGACTGAGGGTCTTTCCTCTGCAAGGAGGACCTGGCCTGATGGAGGAGCCCATGCTGGGCAAAGCTGATACCAACTGCACAGGCCTAGTCTGTCATGTTATTTGACTAAATGTGTTTACTTTAATAGTTTTACACCTTCTGTCCATATGTGCTTTTTATTTAAAAAATGTTTGATTAAGTTTTGGTTCACATTTCAATAATTGTATTTGTATTTGCACTCCTTTCATCCATTATTCTTACTGAAAATGTTAGATTACACATTCACATCTGACTGAAGATTGGCCCCATTTATTTGTGACGTTGCAAACTCTGCGGTACAAGGCACAAGTGATGTGAAGCTCATAAAGCGAGGCAAATAGAAATAATCAGCTGATGGAGTGTAGATGTGGAAATAGATGCATTCAATCAGCTGACTGTTTTTACAATAAAAGTAGTTTCTTAGTGTACTGGTCTTAAAATCTCATAACATCAGCTTCGAATTTTCCTCTTGGATGTTCTTCTTGACCCTCAGAGAACGAGAACATGTATTGTCTTTCAGGCATGTCCTTTCCTAACAAAAATTATAGGAAACATAAAACATATTATTGCAGAACAAGTGTGTTATTTATGAAAGCGGTGTGTTTGTGTGTTTAGGGGCTGTAGATATAATTATTTTGTAATTGTAATGTTTGTTTTTTTTTCAACAGTGAGCTACAAAGACAATCAGATTGTGAATGAAAAGTATGAAGTTCATCAACATTGAAATATATGTTATTATCAAAATAATATTTAACTGTTATCAAAACGTAGTGCAACTGTAGAAGCTTGCTTTGTTGTCTCACTGAAAGAATAACTTTTACCACGTTTTTTTACAGACAATATTGAGAGATAAATAGTAGCAATTCTCACTATGTGTTAAATATCTTTGCCTTCAATATATTAAATTAGAAAGCTGACCAAATCATATTGCTTGTTAACATCTAAATGTAACTTTTTGCATGGAAAAAACCCTCAACTTCACTGATGTGTAGGTGATTTAGTATTTAGTATTGTTTAATGGAATGTATACCAGTGTATTAAAGTCAATACTTCATTTATTTATCATATCTTTCTTGATTCTTTGTACAGTATGAAAAAAATAGTATTTGTACCTGTGCTGAAGTTCACTGCTGTGAGGAGTCCAGTTCTGTCTCTCACTCTCTGGTCCAGCCTGTCTGCATCACCTGGACACCTTAAACAAACAGATATATATGTAAAGTACCATGTGTACAAACAATATAACTGATTCTCTTCTGTTGAACATGTTGGATTGTGTATTGTCCGAGTCAGGGTCCTTTTTATTTTACTATAACTTTGGAAGTTGTGTTACCAATGATTGCTGTTTATTTGATACCCATTTGGTAATGCAATTAATAAAAACAACAAGGTTTGGGTTCGTTCTTCAGATGACTGTGATGTTAACGTGTAAGCTCAATAATGAACTCCAGCTCAACCAACCATATTGTAATATCTAAGTAATCATCTTGAAATATGACATTAATAATTGGAATATACACACATCTTATTGTGAGGATGATTTCACATTCACTACTTCGACATTAGCTTGTCTACATACTTGAGCATAGCCAATTTAAATTAACCTTAGCGATGCATACAGTTCCTACCTAAATAATAATCATCTCTCAAAGTTACAAGGATGACCTTATTTTATCAACCTCAAACAGAAGCCGTTTGTTGTACAGTATTAGCCCACTTAACACTTGTCTATTTCGTTTTAACGTTTATATATAGTCTATGATTTTAACTTGGAGGCTAGCTACTATTAGCATTGTTAGCACCGATGTAGCTACCACTCGCTTACACGCTAACCCAAGCCGTAACATTAATTACGTAGCTGATTAAAATCATTAACACATAAATAAGTACTTGAATTTCACTTACCGCAAAACCGCATTCATGCATCATCTGTTTCAACCGCAGAGCGAGTCACAATAGTCCGATATATAAGCATGAAGAACAAACAAACACGGCAACACGGCAAGCCGGTTCCCTGGATGAGCTGAACAGGCAGAGTGCCTGCCTGTAGCTTCACGGAGCAGCTAGCAGAGAGACAAGAAGCTAGCAGCAGCAGTCACTTCACAGAGCCGTCACTCAATGTGACCATGCCCTGATTTATGCAAACACTTTAAGACCTAATATAAATAAAAGGGTCGTGTTAGAAAACAATTCACTCACAGATCCATAATCATGAAGGTGGAATCTAACTATATTCATAATAATATTTATTGCATCCATGGGTAGAAACATGTTTTTTTCTGCTGTAAAGTTGGGCATTTTAACATGGGGGTCTATGGAAATTGCTCCTTTCTGCAGTCAGTCCCTATCGGCCAATATATGAACTGCAGTGTGTGCCACTTCTGTATTGGCGTCCCGGCTCTTCCACAGAGTTTGCCGCTTGATTGAAATGCAGGAAAGTAATCACCAGCTCTGAGTGATCTGTTGCCGAGGGGACACTACACCGGAGTTACATAAGCAGAGATAAAGTGCTATTTTGGGGGGAACTCACCTCCTCTGGGGTCCCCCAGGAAGATTTTTTTTAAATATTGAAGTTAAAAGCATCAATCTTGTGCAGTTTGAGAGCAACATTAAGAGATATGGATACATCTCTCAACACCCATATGTAAAAAAATAAATAATAATCAGGTTTATTATTTAAAAAAACTTCATTTTCCAATTAAACCATAAACCATGTCAAATTATTAGAAGTTGTTAGTAATCAGATTAAACAGAAAAAAGGGATGGAAGGAGGAAATAATAATCCCTCCTCACTTGCTGCTTCCCTCATCACTTACCCATGAAATACCCAACCAGGCATCCTAACTGGTTGTATAGCAAGCCCTGTAGAACAACCATCAAATCACACAGTTTATCCATAATCGGAGTTAGAACGTGGAATGGACTTCACCCAGACCTTTCAAGTACTACAAGTCATCAACAATTCAAAACTAAAGTAAAAACAATTATATTTACAGATTACTCCAGCTAACAGGTATTGGATATTCCCAGTATTGCTTATATATGTATTCGCTTTTTTTCTTGCCCTAATTATTATTATTTATTTATTTTTTTCAGTTTTCATTGGTTTTCTTTGTTTCTTTGTACTCCTTAATTTCTATACGTTTTTGATGAAATAAATGCCATTATTATTATTTTGATGCTAATGATGATGCACAGGAGGGCTACTCCCCATAAGCTATGCTTCAGCCCTCCCGCTTCTACTAATTTTGTTCATTTGTGTGTATAAATTATACGTTTTTGTTTTTGTATGATTTTGGTAGAATAAATAATACAAATACAATTTTAAAAAACTTGCTGTTTGCGGTTGAAATGATTTTGCTGGCCAAACATGCTGGATGGAAAGCAGTGATGTCTCACTTGCCTTGGCCCTGTATCTGCAGTCCCTAAATCAGTCATGTTACCCATTGACTCTTGTCTATTCTGGTGTTCCTGTTCATTGTTGTCTCCATTGTCGTTCTTGTCTGTTGTATCTCCTTCTTTTGTGTCCCTTTCTTCTGTTCTCCTTTCTTCATCCTCTACTCTGTTTGCTCATCTGTGATGACTGTGTAGGTAAACACAAACAAGTATGTAAGTCAATCAGTTTCCAGCTCTGTCAAATAAATGAATTTCAAGATACACAAATTTGTCTTCATTAAAATGAGTGTCACCACACTGTCACAAAATGTAATACTAACCAATTGAAAATAGTTAAATTTACATTGGAAACATCTTGTAGATATCACTGTTAAGAGTAGTTATCTGCCAATAAGACAGAATCATTCCTATACAAATGCAGTTTGAGTAATATTCACTTAACACTTTAATATAGTCATTTTCACTTAATACTCTAATATAGTCATCTTTCTGCATTCAAAACTAAGGAAAGCTGTACAATTTGACATGATAATGAGGACAAAAGGCCTCCGACAATGCAGATAATTTTTTGATCATATCAATTTTAAGATGGGGGTAAAGGCCTAATATTTGGGATCATAGTGTCCCTTGCCCCCTTTCAGGAGCCCCACTGGATTAGCTTTGATCTGAAATATTTGTATAAAAAGCTTGTTAGCTGGCTGTCCATCTCATAATGTTCCCATAGAAAGTAGCTGTCAATAGGAAATATCAATCAGAAGAATTATAATTTCATGCAAAAATCTGTCACAAAAAGAGGTTGCACATTTCAATTCAGGTGTTGTTATGGCAATGTCAGTGGCCAAACAGCCACATTTACTGCTGCAAATACGTTCAAACATGCTGTCGACACGTAAAGCAGTGGCAACTATGCCACCATTTCAGCTGACTTTTTCTCAGAAATACTGTCACATAACATCCATATATTGCAGTGCTAGGTTGATGCTTAACTAAGCTAACTATGAAACACTTTAACTGACATGACTCAGGATCAACTGTGTATTGTAAGCTTCTAGCTTCATGTCGAACACTGACAGTAAGTCAACATTTCCCAGAGAGCTTTCTTTGAAATCACCAGGTAACGCTAAAAAACCCAACATTTAGATGTATGAAAAAGTGTTCATTTAATATATCTGGCCAGCTATCTACTTGCTAACGGTTTAGCTTGCCAGCGCGATTCAAAGTAACGTCAACGTGGCTATAAGTTATGCTTTGCTTACATGTTCGCAAAACTTGTAAGTTTACTGACATTTACATACCTTGTTCACCTGGCTCAGGTGGTGGCTCTGGGGTTGTTGTGTGAGCCACCACTTGTGAATTGCCATCTTTTTTATAAAAAAAAATGTCTATTGTCCATCTTCAGAGACTCCGCGTCCGCGGCTCACAGTTTAAAGTTTAAACATTGTCACAGAGGAGAGGTACCTGTCAGCCAATAAAACACGTTTATTTCCATGCAACTCTCTGATTGGTCTGGTGGTGTCTTGCCTCTGTTGCATTCACTGAACACGGGAAATTACAATTCTGCCGTCCTCTAGTTAAAGTACGGTTAATGTATTATATTATTGAGGGAGAATTTGTCCGGGGCTAAAGAAAAAACATCCGGGACTAAAGCTCCGGATGCCTACCCCAGGCGACGCTCATGCCTCAGACGCTGTTTCCTGCAGATGACGCGTTTCCCCCCCGGTATCGAGGTAGAAGAGGTTAAAGAGAACATTATACCCTACTGTCCTACTAGGACAGTGCTTCGGAAAGTGTGGTCCGCGGACCACTGGTGGTCCGTGAGCGCCCCTTAGTGGTCCGTGAGTATATTGGTAACATTTCCCATTTTAAATTAATTAATTAATTAAAGTTTTCCACACTCTTGCGGGAATATCTCCACAATGCAATGGAGTGAGCTTAAGCATCACTTTCGATTGTATGATATAGCCCAGCGCAAAACCTTCATCACAGATGTTGCCACTTGTTTGTACCATTGGCAGGCGATTTGTAATCTGTTCTAGAAAAATGACGTGTCTTTGGATATTTGTGGAGTTAGGTGATCCGCGAGTGTTTTTTTATTGGTTAAGTGGTCCTTGTTATGAAAAAGTTTGAGAAACACTGGGCATTGCGTTCCAAGAATGCAGGGTTGTTGGTTGTTCCTAGATTCTCTAAAAGTACAATGGGAGCCAAAACCTTTTCTTATCAAGTTCCACTTTTGTGGAATCAGCTTCCAGTTCGTGTTCGGGTGGCAGACACCCTATCCGTTTTTAAGAGTGCGCTTAAGACCTTCCTTTTTGATAAAGCTTATAGTGAGGGCTGATTAGATTCAGCTCCTAGTTTTGCTGCTATAGGCTTGGAATGTCGGGGGACACCTTACTTTTTCCTTTTCTTTCTCTGTACCTGTGTACTTTCATGTTCCAAATAACCCAGCTTCTTTTTTTTTTTTGGTGTCTATCTACCCCCGGGATCCTGAGCCGTGGCTGATCCTGTTGCTGTGGTCCTGAGTCCTGGATCTTGATTTCTGGATCCTGAGTCCTGGATTTCGAGCCGTGGCTGAACCTGTCTCTGTGGTCCTGCCTGACTTTCATCATACTACTTCCCTGATGGCTCCCACAGGATTGTTGACATCCTCCTGGATTCATCTTCTTATTATAGACACATGCATTTCCAAACATTTGGACCACCTATGATGTAAATGTTTTTATCTTTTCAATTTACACACGGCATCTATTTCACGTCTGTCCGTCCTGGGAGAGGGATCCCTCTCTCTCATTTTTCCCCATTAACTGGGGGGTTTCTTTGGAAGTTTTTCATGTACGATGTGAGGGACGGAGGGTGTCGTATTGTCATATTGATATTCTCTACAAACTGTGAAGTCCACTGAGACAAATGTAACATTTGTGATATTGGGCTATATAAATAAACATTGATTGATTGATTGATTGATCAACAACTCTGATGTGTGTTAAAATAATTACAGGTGTTATTTCTAACATATGTGGAACCACTTTCTGTATATCAGTTTCAACCTGAGAGGAGGCACATTGTTAACTCTGCACCCAGTTAGTCTGGACATATTGTAGCGACCCTGCATTGCTGAACTGGGAGAGACTCACAAGGGGATTGTTGGGGGGAAGACGTTGCCCTAGTTAGCCGGATAGGGCGGGGAGAAAAAGGGGGTGGGGTTTACAAGTGACCGGAAGAGGGTCAAGCTACGGCGGGAGAGCTAGTGAGGGATCCTGAGAGAGCTAAGAGACAATACCGCTACCTATCTTTGTTGTTTTCGGCAGTCTTCCAACCCCGGGGTTTAGTCTGTTTGTAGGGTAATAAAACCCGGATAAATTACAGCCATCGTGTCCTCCTCATTTAAGTAGTTAGCCACCCGTGCGGCGGAGCCGCGAACGCTACATTGGTGTCAGAAGTGGGATCTCCCCAGCCCCCAGTCCCCGCACTACAGTTGGCTAACTACGCTAGCATCGCTAGCCACCGCCGGAGGACCGAAATGGCTGAACACGGTGAGAACACGGACTTATATGCCCCATACACCCCCCCAGAAACACCACGGAGGAAGCCAACCAGCGATGCACAGGTGGTAAGGAGAAAGGAAAAAAAAACAACCTACTCACCCCTTGCTACACTGCTGACGGACCTTCCGGAGGAAATAAAAGGAAGTCCGGTTAAGTTTGCTGCAGCCACCGGATTGCTGACTGAAAGAGCAGATGTAAACAAAGACACGTGTGGACCGGCTCCGGTGGATGCCCAACCAAAATCTATCCCGGAGTTGGAGAGAGACATAACGGCAAGTAAATGGGGTGGCCAACAAAAATCTATCCCGGAGTTGGAGAGAGACATAACGGCAGGGAAATGGGGTGGCCAACCAAAATCTATCCCTGAGTTGGAGAAAGACATTACAGAAAGTCTAGAGGAACGTTTTATGCAGAAAATGAGCATTGCAATGGAGCGTGCTTTGGGAAATGTTCTCAATAACTCAAAAAGTGACATTAAATCCATGAGGGGAGGGGAAGCACAAGATGTTGGGGCTAAACCTCATGAGCCCTATTGCAATGTAAATTCTAACCATGCTACTGACAATGCCAGTGTGAGCTCCGAACCTGCTAACGTTAAGGATGCTCATATCACTGTTGATGTCCCATGCCCAACAACAACCCCCCACCCAAGTACATGCCCCAAAGCAAATACCTACACCGCCAATGGACTCGGCCAAGGTAGCTCCCTGACTGCGGGCTCGGCTAGTCCCTCTACTACCAATAGCCAAACCAGCGATGTGGTAGCTGCTCTGACCACCGCCCTCACCACGGCATTGATGAATGTGCAGGGACCGACACCTTTCCCCAGGGAAGGCCAGCTAAAGGTCGGACGCTATGATGGGCTCACTTCATGGGAAACGTACTGGGCCCAGTTCAACCTCCTAGCGACTGCGAATGGCTGGTCCCCTGCAAAGAGAGCAGTCCATTTAATATCCGCCCTGGAGGGTGAAGCTAGAAAAGTACTACTTGATGTGACTGCTGCTGATCTTGAGAACCCACTAGCTATTTCCAGAGCACTGGAGAGACGTTTTGGAAACACTGCCCCTGCAGTTGTGATGCGGCAGAGGTTTAATGAGCGGATGCGGGGTCCTGGAGAGAAGCTAGGAGTTTTTGCAGCGGAACTGCGCTACCTGGCTCAAAGAGGATTCCCCGATTTCGATGATGCAACCCGCTTGGTGCTAACGAAGGAGGCATTCATCCGTGGCCTGCAGCCCATCCCATTACGGCAGCAAGTCCGGCTCGCAGACCCACAGACCTTGGGAGCAGCTCTAGAGAAAGCACTGGTGGTGGAGGACATCTTCCTGGAGGGTTTTGAAAATGGCTCCACGCAGACATTGACACGACCTAAGGCTCAAACGTATAAGCCTCCTAGACCCAACCCTCCTCCGCTCGGCACAGAGAGCCCACCGTTGCCCCCAGAGGGTCGACAGAGTCAAGCCTGCTATAATTGCCACCAAAAAGGCCATACATGGCGCTTTTGTCCAGCTCCTGTCACCGCTCCGGAGGGTTCAGCGCCGGGAAACGGGCGGGCCCCCCCGCCGAAGGAGAGACCCACCGATGCAGCCACTGGATGTCCTTCAAGGGGAGGTGGTGACCCCGCTGGGAGCAATAGTGCCACGGAATACTACTCCACAAGTGAATCATGGAGTAAGGAGGTCGCAGAGGGAGCGACGGATGCCGGTTCGCTTTCAAAGTGTTGCTCTACCTCGGGGACGAGGAATTACCGGGGGGGGCAATGTAGCGACCCTGCATTGCTGAACTGGGAGAGACTCACAAGGGGATTGTTGGGGGGAAGACGTTGCCCTAGTTAGCCGGATAGGGCGGGGAGAAAAAGGGGGTGGGGTTTACAAGTGACCGGAAGAGGGTCAAGCTACGGCGGGAGAGCTAGTGAGGGATCCTGAGAGAGCTAAGAGACAATACCGCTACCTATCTTTGTTTTTTGGGCAGTCTTCCAACCCCGGGGTTTAGTCTGTTTGTAGGGTAATAAAACCCGGATAAATTACAGCCATCGTGTCCTCCTCATTTAAGTAGTTAGCCACCCGTGCGGCGGAGCCGCGAACGCTACAATATACTAAACAGGTTCAGAAAAACCCTTCAGCATTAAAATATATTGTTTATGGTATTCTTGTCTTGTTTTTGTTTTTAATCTTTGAAAATGTCAAAATTGCAAACACATTATATCTTAATTAAACATATTCAACTGTAGATGTAAGAAATAAATATCTATCAGCCCGACAATGACTGCTAAACTGGACTTTATTCTTTTTGGAAACATGGCAAGCTTCAGGAAGGGTGAGGTCTAACTTGTCCCGAAGTCAGTGAAGGAGATGGTTATTCCTTTTTTTTTTCGTTTAACACTTGTTGATACAAGATAATTCTCCCAGTCTGCACACAACACAGATTACCGTGTCACTCTGAATGACCCCTGATGGTTACAGCACATCTGCTACGTGCCATTACTGACGTCATGTCTGCAGCCTGATGACAGCAGCAGACCTTCAATCTCTGTTGGCTTAATTTCACTTCATTGAAATTCTCATCTCAGACTGTATGAGTACACAGTAGGCTTTTTCCTGTATGTAGCTATTACAGAGTAGATTAATCATCATAAATAAATTCAATAAAGGACATTAAGTACAGTGAACATTAAACACGTTTCTGGATCCTTTGTGCAATGTGGAGGTAAGCGAGAAATATAAATATTCTTCAATAATTCTAAGTAACAAAGGAGTAGGAGTAGGACATAATAATGCCCATATTTGCTAAATGTGGCTTCATTGCATGCTCATTTTGTGTGCTAATGAGCTAACATTGTAATTAGCACCGAACACAAAGTAGAACTGAGGATGATGTTAATGATCAGTTCGATCTGCTCACAAACCAAAGTCATGGACACATTTAGATCTGATGATGCCACTACATGAAGTCAGAGGACCACCAAAGTTCTTCCAGGGCAGACCATAAATGTCTTACATCACGGCAATCTGTCCTTATTGTTAATCCCAATTTTTTTTAAACTGCTCTCGGCATTAGATATTAAAGTTAAAGAATCACCAAAGTCAGTAGGATTCATGCTCTGGCGAAAATAATAGACAGAACTTCATTGAAATCATTGTAAGTTACAGAGATGTTTCACAAACCAAAAGTGGAAGAAGTGTCAGAGGATCATTGTGCTCTAGTTTAATCAAATGTTTATTACTAGCTTAATCAAATGTTTATTACTTGTCCCCCAGAGAGTTTTTTGTGACAACTGCAAGAGTTTTTCTTCAGATCGTGCAAGGAAGACGATTTGAAGTGACACTACTTGTGAAAATTGCAAACTGCTGGCTCGTAACAAAAACATATCGATCTATGGATACATTCCTCTTGAAACCAAAAGAGGATTACCAAACACATAAGGTATGCATCAGCTAAAAATCACTGCGCAGCACTCGCATTCATACAGGTCTGTGGTTTTAAGCTAGCAGCGCACATTTTTTAGACTTTTTAGAAATATCATGTGGACGATTGTTTGTTGGAAAAAATCCATTCCAACCAAATAAATTAAAATCCTCAACTTGCATAGTTCAGGCAAACAAATCATCCTATAGTTTTACAATGTTATACATATTTAAAAGCTAATAGTTTCAATGGAGTGCTTATTTTTAATGATTAGATGGTTAAATCATAATTAAATCGAAACTACCCCCTAGCATCACACTAAGTATGTCCCACATTGGCCCACACAAACACACTCTTTGTCCAACATGTGGCTTGTTGGCGCACAATCAATGAAGGGAGAAATAACAGGTGTTGGCCCTCTATAATCACATGTACATGGACTACAGAGCTGGAGCACCTTCTTCTTTGTGTATCAAAACAGTCAAATTATTATTTTTCATGTTATTCTTATTGATACATGTTGATAATCTTTCTAGTTTTCCTATATATTCATCATGTATATTCATTCATTTTTGTATACAAAGACTAATGTGAACATGAACCAACAGACCCCATAAAAAGAAAATAAATATTTGTTTCTCTTTGCTTTATTTTCAAATGCTTCTTCCAGACACATGCTTCCTTTTGTTCCTGGTCTCTCTGCAGCAGTCATTCGAGTTCCCAGACCAGCCCGCATGATTTATCACACAATTCCCCAAAAGTGCTACTTCAGATGTTTACTCCGTCAAAAAATCACATCCATTTTTCATGGATATGGATACATGCCACTTTCTCCGAATCCTTTGTGCAGCCCAGGGATGTGCTGGAGACGGGACATATGAATGGTGTTGGGATGGAAGACTTTTCATGGGAGGATGGGGGAGATGATCTCAGAGGTGAGGAAGGTGTGTGCAGCTCTCAATGCTTCTCTTTCACACCCTGCTGCCCTCCCCTGTTGTTTTTTCACGTCAGTGGCGTCGCCTGGCCCGGGCATCCGGGTCTATAGCGGCCACTCCATTCCCCTCTCCCCACTTGTAACGAGCCTTTGTGTGAAACTGGACTCGTCCCTTTCATTCCAAGCACACATAAAGACGGTCTGCCAAGCCTCATACTACCACCTGAGAAACATCTCCAAAATGCGACACTCCCTCACCAAACCGGATGCAGAAAAACTGGTCCATGTCTTCATCACCTCCTGCATTGATTACTGCAATTCTGTGCTTGCAGCCATTCCAGCAAAAACCACTCAGAGACTACAATATGTACAAAACTGTGCCGCCCGGATACTCACAAAAACACGCAAATCAGAGCACATCACCCCGATCCTTCACTCACTCCACTGGCTCCCTGTAAGACACCGGATCAACTACAAATTCCTCATAATGGTCTTCAACGCCATCAACCACACTGGCCCCACCTACCTACAGGAGCTGCTAACCAGAAAACATTCCAATACCTCACGCACACTCAGGTCAGAAAGCTCCAATCTCCTGGCTGTTCCGCCGACCAAACTGCTCACCATGGGAGACCGTGCTTTCTCCTCCCTGGGTCCCTAGGTCTGTGGAATCAGCTTCCAGAGAACATACGGACCTCGGCATCACTCTCAGTTTTTAGGAAATGTCTCAAGACCCACCTGTTCCACACTGCATTTTACTGACTGTCCTTTCCTTTATTTATTTATTTTTAAACCTTTTATGCTCTTAACCTTTTTATTGCCATATTTTATCCAATATGCTCCTTTAGATTTATTTTTACTTATTTTTCCCTATAGCTTTGTGAAGCACCTTGAGATGACGTTGTCTTTAAAGTGTGCTATATAAATCAAATGTATTATTATTATTATTATTATTATTACTAAAGCCCTGGATCTCAACACCAGTTTTTTTCACATCATAAATAATGTTTAAAAAAATGTAAGGATCTATTCGTTTTTCATACCGAGCATACATTATAGCCCTCAAACATAATATGATACAGTACAAGTACTTCTGACAGTGTGTGTGTGTGTGTGTGGCAGGAGTGCATTTTGTGTGAGTGAGCGAGAGAGAGCACGCACCGGTTACTGGTATTGAATTGTTGTTGTTAGCATCTGGTTGGCAAGCTGCTCCAACAGATATAAGGAGCTGTTTCTACAACAAGGTGTTGAGGCATAATCTCTGCTTCGTGCGTTCCTCTATGAGTTTGTTTTAAAAGAAGGAAAAGTCAAAGCACCAGGATAAGGGTTAAACAATAATCTGCTTTAATGGTAAAAACATACAATACATCACCTAATCACGAAGCACTCTGCAGAGTACTCCGGGCTCAGGTTCTACCACTGTGTGATATACGTACCACGACAGCCAGTCAGAAACAAGAGCGCCGATCTTCAAAATGATCACAACATTTATACACAGGTGGGGAGGAATTTTATCGCTTGGTCTTCCCTAGCTATTTGTTATTGGCGAGTTCACTTCTGAGCGAGCTAGCCAGTGAGTTGGCAGTGTTCCATTGGTCGGTTTCCCTTCTGGGCGGGACCCCTGGTAGTAAGTCCGCAGTTGTTGATTCCATCTTTTGCTTCACAGTGTATGTGTGTGTGTGTGTGTTTGTCCCTCTGCCCTTAGGCAGATTCCCCAATCAATGATTTGGAGTCATGACAGAGGACTCTTTGACAGGACACATACTCATTCCCCCTAAACATCTTCAACACACATCCTATCATGTATCTTATCACACAACAGTCACCTGTTTTTCTCTATGAAAGCCATATTTGTAAATATCCAAACGCCATCGTCCCATGACATCTTTAGGATTAGGTAAATAACAAAGCTTAACTGTTCCCATGGCGTAAGGCCTTCCCTGACCTTCTTCTCACCTAAAAGTCAGCTATCTGGAATGAATACAGACATTAATGAGAACAAAGGACTATGGCCTCGGTAACTGTTTGAGTCAATTATCAAGGCCTCTTTTGGGGTCTGTAGGAGATAAATCATTAATTCTACAAGACTTTAACTGCCTTATATCTGAAAATGTATCTGGGAATTCCCCTGTTAATTGCAAAAACCGTGGATGATTAACAGAGAGACCCTAACACTCTCCTGATATTCTGGGAACTGCAAAGCAGATGTCAAAGGTCATTTGTATTATGCCTAACCACAGATAGCGAAAAAAACACCCTTTTGATTACACATAAAAGTGGAAGAAAAGACTATTGTGCTATATTTAAAAGAGGAAAAATTTACTTTTTCCCTTCAAATTTAACACACACGAATATATATAAGGTGACATTAAAATAAATATATCACAAAGGTGGAGGAGAGTCCTCTCCTGTCAGACTGAGAGGCTCTGGTAACACAGCTCAGACTGAGAGGCTCTGATAACTACAGCTCAGACTGAGAGGCTCTGACAACTACAGCTCAGACTGAGAGGCTCTGATAGCTACAGCTCAGACTGAGAGGCTCTGGTAACTACAGCTCAGACTGAGAGGTTCTGATAACTACAGCTCAGACTGAGAGGCTCTGGTAACTACAGCTCAGACTGAGAGGCTCTGACAACTACAGCTCAGACTGAGAGGCTCTGACAACTACAGCTCAGACTGAGAGGCTCTGATAACTACAGCTCAGACTGAGAGGCTCTGGTAACTACAGCTCAGACTGAGAGGCTCAGATAACTACAGCTCAGTGAGGTAAAGTCTCTGAGTGATATATAGTTAACTTTAAGTTATCTCAGTGGGTCTCAACGGTTTGGTCATCATTTATGTAAACAAATATTTACAAGGCACACCTTTATATCATTATTATATTTATAAAAAAAATAACAGAATAAATCAAAAGGTATGACATCATTCCAAAGAATACTATAGGACTGTAAGACAAAATACAGTTTTAAAAGGGGAGTGATTAGTCCGCTAAGACGCACTATACCTTCGGCACCTCCGGAGAGAAAACTCTGCATGGCTTTGCTAAACGCTTGGTCAATAGCAAACAAGACGTTCCTGTTGAACGACTTCTTCACCTCTCGTGATCTGGATTTGATGTTCCTGACGGAGACCTGGGTCCACACTGGCGAATATGTACCGTTTTCTGAACTTCTTCCTCCTGACTGTACTTTCTTCAGCTCCCCCCATGCCACCGTCCATGGTGGGGGCATAGCATCAGTGTTTAGAGCTAATCTCCAATGCCGATTGCTTCACCCTGTAACTAGCTATGCTAGCTTCGAGTTGCAGCTTTTTGAACTGAACCCGGCCTCGCCTATACTCTGTGCAGTCGTGTATCGTCCACCAAAGTCCAATAATGATTTCATAACTGACTTTTCTGACTTTCTTTCCTTGATCATGGTGAAATATGACCGTGTTTTGATCTCCGGAGACTTTAATGTCCATGCGTGCTGCGAGTCCAAACCTCTGGTTAGGGACTTTTTAAAACTCCTCGACTCTTTCGGTCTCATTCAGTCCGTGGCTGGCCCAACACACGATAAAGGACACACCTTAGATTTAGTATTATCGTTTGGACTGTCTATCTCTGTGGATGAAATCTGTGCAGCAACGCTACCATTTACCGGTTCTGTTTACAATCTCGATCCCTTCTGTTGGAGTCGAATCACGTGCCCCTGCGCGTTGTCTGCGTTCAATTAACCCCTTGACTGCCTCACTGTTTTCAGATGCTTTTAATACTTCTCCGATCTGTAAATTAGAGGTGAACTGTGCTCTGAGTGCTGATGAGCTTATCTCCATGTTCGACTCGACATGCACACTAATACTGGATTCCGTTGCTCCTTTTACGCTTAGACGCACCAAAATTCTCTTAGAGCCGTGGCTTAATCACTGTACTCGCGCTCTTAGACGCGCTTGAAGGCGTGCAGAGAGAAAATGGAAAAAGGATAAACTCCATGTCTCCTTAGAAATTCTTCGTGCTTGCCTTTCTGATTATCAGACGGCAGTCAAAGCAGCCAAAACGGAGCACATTTCTCTGTTAATCTCTAAAAACAGCCATAAACCTCAGGTTCTTTTTAATGTCCCCAACTCGATCATTAATCCTTGTGATGCTTCTCCAATTGTGCCATCGACTACCCTCTGCGATAGATTTCTTACATTTTTTATCGAAAAAGTATCTGCGCTTTGGCTAGCCCACACTAGTGCTACCCCAGATTCTGCTCCTTTTCTGTGCACTGCTGTCCTCGACCACTTTGTGCCTGTATCCCTGTCCTCTCTCTCGGATGTAGTCATGTGGCCGACAAACTGCACCTCAGACAGCATTCCCTCTCGCTTCCTTAGAGATGTTTTTGAATCAGTTGGAGCAAGTGTTTTATTGTGTCACGATTCTCATGTTATGTCACGTTTATAGTTTTGTAGGTTTGGGTGTTTTTGCTGTTTTCCATGTCATGTTTTCCTTTGGGTTATTGTCTGGTCGTTTTCCCTGTGTTTTCCTCTTGTCGTTAGTTTCCCTGGTGTGTCTAATTGTCTGATTATGTTCACCTGGGCCCTTGTGTTTTCTCCTCCCTCCTCACCTGTGTCTTGTTGTGTGATTGAGTCTTGTGTGTATTTAAGTTCTGGGTTGTCTGTCTGTCTTGGTCGGTTCGTCTTGTTCCCTGACTAGTTCTGCGGTGAGTGTTCTGTTTGTCATTGTACATATACAGGACTGTCTCAGAAAATTTGAATATTGTGATAAAGTTCTTTATTTTCTGTAATGCAATTAAAAAAACAAAAATGTCATACATTCTGGATTCATTACAAATCAACTGAAATATTGCAAGCCTTTTATTATTTTAATATTGCTGATTATGGCATACAGCTTAAGAAAACTAAAATATCCTATCTCTAAATATTAGAATATCATGAAAAAGTATACTAGTAGGGTGTTCAACGAATCACTTGAATCGTCAAATTAACTCGAAACACCTGCAAGGGTTTCCTGAGCCTTGAAAAACACTCAGCTTGGTTCGGTAAACTAAATCACAAGTATGGGGAAGACTGCTGATCTGACTGCTGTCCAGAGGACCGTCATTGACACCCTCCATCAGGAGGGTAAGACACAAAAATAAATTTCTCAAAGAGCAAGCTGTTCACAGAGTGCAGTTTCAAAGCACATCCACAAAAAGTCTGTTGGAAGGGGGAAATGTGGCAGGAAACGCTGCACAACCAAGAGAGATGACCGCAGCCTTAACAGCATTGTGAAGAAGAGTCGCTTCCAGAATTTGGGGGAGCTTCAAAGACAGTGGACTGAAGCTGAGGTCCAGGTATCAAAAGTCACTGTTCACAGACGTGTCCGGGAAATGGGCTACAATAGCCGTATTCCCATGGTCAAGCCACTTCTGAACTCAAGACAACGGAAGAAGCGTCTGACTTGGGCTAAGGAAAAGAAGCACTGGACAGTTGCACAGTGGTCCAAAGTCCTCTTTTCAGACGAAAGCAAGTTTTGTATTTCATTTGGAAGTCAAGGCGCCAGAGTCTGGAGAAAGGCTGGAGAGGAGCAAAATCCAAGTTGCTTGAAATCCAGTGTGAAGTTCCCACAGTCAGCGATGGTTTGGGGAGCCATGTCAGCTGCTGGTGTTGGTCCACTGTGTTTCATCAAGCCCAGAGTAAATGCAGCTGTGTACCAAGAGATTTTAGAGCACTACATGCTTCCGTCTGCTGAAAAGCTCTATGGAGATGAGGAATTCATTTTCCAGCATGATCTGGCACCTGCCCACAGTGCCAAAACCACCAGTAACTGGTGTACTGACCATGGCATTACTGTCCTCGATTGGCCTGCAAATTCCCCTGACCTGAACCCCATAGAGAATATGTGGGGTATTGTGAAGAAGAAGCTGAAAGACACCAGACCCAACAATGCTAATGAGCTAAAGGCCGCTATTGAAGCATCCTGGGCATCCATAGCACCTCAGCAATGCCACAGGCTGATTGCCTCCATGCCACGCCGCATTGATGCAGTAATCCGTGCAAAAGGATTCCCAACCAAGTACTGAGTGCATTAATGGACATTTTCAAATGTTTGATTGTGTTTTGCTGTTATAAATCTTTTTTTTTACTTGGTCTGAGGAACTATTCTAATTTTTTGAGATAGGATTTTTGAGTTTTCTTAAGCTGTATGCCATAATCAGCAATATTAAAATAATAAAAGGCTTGCAATATTTCAGTTGATTTGTAATGAATCCAGAATGTATGACATTTTTGTTTTTTTAATTGCATTACAGAAAATAAAGAACTTTATCACAATATTCTAATTTTCTGAGACAGTCCTGTATATCATAGCCTTGAAATAAAGGAAGTTTCAGTTTAAATCTGCATTTGGGTCCTGCTTGTTTCACAAACCGTGACAGTACGAACCGACCTTAAAATGGACCCAGCAGATCTTTTGAAGCTACAGGCGGAACGTCTTGGATATTCTCTGGAGTATATTTTTTATACATGGAAAGGCGCCTCATCTAGACGGGGTAGAGAGGCTGTGTTGAAGGAGGCACATCAGGAGGTTGCTCGCAAGCCCTGGCTCTGGAGCTTGTTGCCCGAGTGGCTTAGGATTTTTTCACGTAGCCCTGAGAGCCAGTCCTCATTTTCTGACCCTTTCTTGGGGTCTGGTCTGGAGTTTGGGGGTCCACGAAGCCTCCAAAAAACTCCTAAGAGACGCAAGGCCAGGGTTCCGCGCCCAACAGCCATGGTTCCGGCTCCGGCGCCAGACCCAGCAGCCGTGGCTCCGTGCTCCAGTGCCGGCCCATGCAGCTTTGCTTCCATACTCCATTACCTGGCTTACACAGCCAGGGTCCAGGCTTCTGCTCCGCGCCCAGCAGCCAGGGTTCCGGCTCCAGAACCGGACCTTACAGCCATGTTTCCGGCCACGGAGCCGGACCTTACAGCCATGTTTCCTGCTCCAGAACCGGACCTTACAGCCATGTTGCCGGATCCAGAACCGGACCTTACAGCCATGTTTCCGGGTCCAGTGCCGGCCCACACAGCCATGTTTCCGGCTCCAGAACCGGACCTTACAGCCATGTTTCCGGCTCCAGAACCAGACCTTACAGCCATGTTTCCGGCTCCAGAACCGGACCTTACAGCCATGTTTCCGTCTCCAGAACCGGACCTTACAGCCATGGTCCAGGCTTCAGTGCCGGCTCCAGTAACCATGGTCCCGACTCCGGCTCCTCGTCACCTGCTGACTCATCGGCCGACGCCAGCTCCTCGAGTCCTGTCGGCGTACCGGCCAACTCCAGCACCTCGTCTCCTGTTGGCTGTCCGTACGACGCCAGCTCCCCATGTCCTGTCAGCATACCGGCCGACTCCAGCACCTCGTCTCCGGTTGGCTGTCCGTCCGACGCCAGCTCCCCGTGTCCTGATGGCTGTCCGTCCGGCGCCAGCTCCCCCGGTCTTGTCGGCATACCGGCCGACTCCAGCACCTCGTCTCCGGTTGGCTGTCCGTCCGACGCCAGCTCCCCGTGTCCTGTTGGCTGTCCGTCCGGCGCCAGCTCCCCGTGTCTTGTCGGCATACCGGCCGACTCCAACACCTCGTTTCCTGTTGGCTGTCCGTCCGACGCCAGCTCCCCGGGTTCTGTTGGCGAACCAACCCACTCAAGTGCCGTTGGAGGTCCTGCAGACTACTCTTCTGCCGGGGGTCCTGCCAACTCCATGTCTTGTCACGTTGGAGGTCCCGCAGACTGCTCTTCTGCCGAGGGTCCTTCCAACCCCATGTCCTGTGCCGTTGGAGGTCCCGCAGACTACTCTTCTGCCGGGGGTCCTGCCAACTCCATGTCTTGTCAAGTTGGATGTCCCGCAGACTGCTCTTCTGCCGAGGGTCCTGCCAAACCCATGTCCTGTGCCGTTGGAGGTCCCGCAGACTACTCTTCTGCCGGGGGTCCTGCCAACCCCATGTCCTGTGCCGTTGGAGGTCCCGCAGAATACTCTTCTGCCGGGGGTCCTGCCAACTCCATGTCTTGTCACGTTGGAGGTCCCGCAGACTGCTCTTCTGCCGAGGGTCCTGCCAACCCCATATCCTGTGCCGTTGGAGGTCCCGCAGACTACTCTTCTGCCGGGGGTCCTGCCAACCCCATGTCCTGAGCCGTTGGAGGTCCCGCAGACTGCTCTTCTGCCGGGGGTCCTGCCAACTCCATGTCTTGTCACGTTGGAGGTCCCGCAGACTGCTCTTCTGCCGAGGGTCCTGCCAACCCCATGTCCTGTGCCGTCGGAGGTCCCGCCGACTGCTCTCCTGCCGGGGGTCCTGCCGGTCCTGTGTCCTCTTCCATGGGGGATCTTGCCGACACCGGCTCCTGACAGGCCTCTGGAGCTGTCTGGTCTTCACCCCTCCTCGGACTCTGCCTTGCCCCCGGGCCGTCCGCCCGAGATTCCCTCCATGGACTCTGCCTTGCCCCCGGGCCGTCCGCCCGAATTCCCCTTTTTGAACTCTGCCTTGCCCCCGGGCCGTCCGGCTGAGACCCGTCCTCCAGACCCCCTCCACCCACCCTGCTGGATCTTTGTTTTTTTGGGACGTCTGGAATCCGTCCCTTGAGGGGGGGGTTATGTCACGATTCTCATGTTATGTCACGTTTATAGTTTTGTAGGTTTGGGTGTTTTTGCTCTTTTCCATGTCATGTTTTCCTTTGGGTTATTGTCTGGTCGTTTTCCCTGTGTTTTCCTCTTGTCATTAGTTTCCCTGGTGTGTCTAATTGTCTGATTATGTTCACCTGGGTCCCTGTGTTTTCTCCTCCCTCCTCACCTGTGTCTTGTTGTGTGATTGAGTCTTGTGTGTATTTAAGTTCTGGGTTGTCTGTCTGTCTTGGTCGGTTCGTCTTGTTCCCTGACTAGTTCTGCGGTGAGTGTTGTGTTTGTCATTGTACATATATATCATAGCCTTGAAATAAAGGAAGTTTCAGTTTAAATCTGCATTTGGGTCCTGCTTGTTTCACAAACCGTGACATATTGCTTGTAAACACCTCTCATAGCTCAGGATGTGTCCCAGCTGTCTTCAAACATGCCGTGGTCAAGCCACTACTTAAAAAGAAATGTTAGGACCATCTCCCAGCTACCTTTTTTATCTAAAGCCATGGAGCGAGTAGTCTACGCCCAGCTGCAGTCGTTTTTAATCACACATGGCATCCACGAAAAGTTTCAGTCTGGCTTCAAACCCATGCACAGCACTAAAACAGCCCTTTTAAGATTTGTTAATGATCTGCTCCTAGCCGCCGACTCAGGTAGCCCAGCTGTCTTGGTGCTGTTGGACCTGACAGCTTCCTTTGACACTGTGGACCATAGCATCCTCTTGTCACGGCTTGAACAGTCCGCAGGCATCAGATGCTCTGCCCTTGCATGGTTCAGGTCCTACCTGACAGACCGTAGCCTCTCAGTGCAGTTGGGTGCCTTCTCCTCTGCCAAAGCCCCTCTTACCTGTGGGGTTCCCCAAGGATTATGGGCCCCATCCTTTTTCTAATGTACATACTGCCCCTAGGTTAAATTCTCACAAAACACAACATCCCCCTTCCATTGTTACGCTGACAATGTGTGCTTCCAGACTCGGTGAGGACACTATCGATACTGACTCAGCAATCACTGTAAGTTATATTCTTGTTTAAATAGACTTCTCTGTTTCATTTATTCTACTCTGTATAATTGTTCTGTAGTTATTGTAGCTAAAACGGCGATTTCTGAGAGATTTTAAAATCTCAGATCTGCTCAACTCCAGGCGTAACTCAGGTCTCAGTGAGTCACGCCCCTCAAGTGTGCATTTCAATAGGCAGGAAGACTCTGCTGTCGCCCATCAGCAGAAAATAGTTAACTAATTACAGGGGCGTGCCCCCAAAGCTGTGAGAACTGAGCAATCAGGTATCCATCTTAGGTTGCGTTTTCCTGCAGCGTCAGCTTCAGCGTCAGCCAGACGAAGACTGACAAAGACATTAAGAGTCCTGTGGGAGTCACGTGGGAGGCAAAGAGGAGGCAAATCCTACTCTGATTGCGCCAAGTATCGCTGGTGTTATTTAGTTTTATTCAATTCTCTTGGGTTCTCTAGCCCCTCATGCTATAATCATGTGTATTTTCTGCATTCCTGTTCATGTGTCTTCTCGCAATTATCACTGGCCCCGTGTTTCTCCTAATCGATCTCACCGGCCTGCTCTCGTCTATCCCACATGCTCCACTGAGATCCAACATCTCGTTTCAGGGGGCCTGTGGAACTGCCAGTCAGCTGTCCCTAAGGCTGACTTCATCTCTGGCTACGCTTCCCTGCAGTCTCTGGATTTCCTTGCTCTCACGGAGACCTGGATCACTCCATCCAACACATCCACCCCAGCAGCTCTCTCCACAGCATATTCCTTCTCCCATACACCCAGACCCTCTGGCAGAGGAGGTGGCACTGGTCTCCTGCTCTCTCCCAAATGGAGCTTTTCCCTCTTCAAGCTACCTAATTTCACTCCTTCCACCTTTGAATTCCATGCCGTCACAGTAACCCATCCTATACAATTAACCATTGTTGTTCTCTACCGTCCACCAGGCGCCTTGGGGGACTTCTTGGAGGAGTTAGATAATCTCTTCTCACACATCCCTGAAACTGGCCCTCCCGCTGTACTTCTCGGAGATTTCAACCTCCAGACAGGGAAGATATCTGAACTAACATCTCTGTTAACCACCTTTGCTTTCTCACTGTCTCCATCCCCACCAACTCATAAAGCTGGCAATGTCCTTGATCTCATATTCTCAAGGAACTGCTCTACTTCTAACCTCTCTGTAAACCCGCTCCACACATCCGATCATTTCTTCATTTCATTCTCTCTACCCCTTTCCAAACATAACAACCTCATCTCTTCTAACTCTGCTCCTGTCCGCCGTAACCTCCGTTCCCTCTCCCCCTCTACCTTTGCCTCATCGGTGCTCTCAGCCCTCCCTTCCTCTGACTCGTTCCAACTCCTGCCTCCAAACACTGCTGCAAAAACTCTCCTCTCGACCCTCTCATCCTCTCTGGACTTTCTCTGTCCTCTCACATCGCGGCCGGCTCGTCAGTCCCCTCCTGCTCCCTGGCTAAATGATGCACTGCGTGCTAATAGAACCATCCTTCGGGCAGCAGAGCGGAAATGGTGGAAATCCAAACACCATGACGACCTCCTAACCTATCAGGCTCTCCTCTCCTCTTTCTCTGCTTCCATCTCTCAGGCAAAAAGCACTTTCTTTCAAGATAAGATCCAATCTTCCTATTCCAATCCCAAAAAACTATTTTCTATCTTCTCCACCCTCTTGGACCCCCCCAAAGCACCTCCCCCCTCCTCCCTTCTGTCAAGCGACTTTGTTAACCATTTTGAAAAAAAGGTTGATGATATTCGCTCTTCTTTTTCTGACTCACCTTTACTCACCGCTGGGTCACCAGACCCTCCCTTCACCCACACACTGACCTCCTTCACCTCTGGGTCACCAGACCCTCCGTTCACCCACACACTGACCTCCTTCTCCCCTCTCTCTCAAAGTGAGGTTCTTACCCTCGTTACCTCTGCCCGTCCTACCACCTGTTCTCTGGACCCTATCCCCTCAAACCTCCTTCAGACTATCGCTCCTGATATTCTACCATTTCTCACCCATTTCATCAACACTTCTCTAACTTCTGGTCACTTTCCAAACAGTCTCAAGGAGGCAAGAGTAAACCCTCTCCTAAAGAAACCCACTCTCAACCCGTCTGATGTTATTAACTACAGACCCGTCTCTCTCCTCCCGTTCCTGTCTAAAACACTTGAACGCGCTGTCTTTAAACAACTCTCCTCTTATCTCCATCAGAACAACCTTCTGGATCCGCACCAGTCTGGTTTCAAGGCAGGTCACTCAACAGAAACTGCTCTCCTTGCTGTCTCTGACAAACTGCACACTGCTAAAGCAGCCTCCCTGTCCTCTGTCATCATCCTTCTGGACCTGTCTGCTGCATTCGACACGGTGAACCATCGGATCCTCCTTCGCACTGTCCAAGAACTTGGAGTTTCAGGCACTGCACTTTCCCTCCTCACCTCATACCTCAACGACCGCACCTACAGGGTTACTTGGAGAGGGTCCGAGTCCGACCCTTGTCAATTAACTACAGGGGTCCCTCAGGGCTCGGTTCTTGGTCCCCTCCTCTTCTCCCTGTACACAAACTCGCTCGGGTCTGTCATTAGCCCGCATGGTTTTTCATACCACTGCTACGCTGACGACACCCAACTTATTCTGTCCTTTCCCCGCTCAGAGACCCAGGTCGTCGCACGCAAATCTCTGCTTGCCTAGCAGACATCTCTCGGTGGATGTCTGCTCATCACCTCAAGCTCAACCTTGACAAGACTGAACTGCTCTTCCTTCCGGGAAAAGATTGTCCCACTCTTGACCTAACAATCAACATCGGCACCTCTGTTGTTTCCCCGACTCAGACTGCAAGGAATCTGGGTGTGGTCCTAGATAACAAACTGTCCTTCACTGCAAACATCGCTGCTACAACCCGCTGCTGCAGATACACGCTTTACAACATCAGGAGGATACGTCCCCAGCTGACCCAGACATCAGCGCAGATTCTGGTCCAGGCTCTCGTCATCTCACGCCTAGACTACTGCAACTCCCTCCTGGCTGGTCTACCTGCATGTGCCATCCGACCTCTGCAGCTCATCCAGAATGCAGCGGCTCGTCTGGTCTTCAACCTTCCCAAATTCTCCCACACCACACCGCTCCTCCGCTCCCTTCACTGGCTTCCAGTAACTGCTAGAATCCACTTCAAGACACTGGTACTTGCGTACCATGCTGCGAATGGATCTGGCCCTTCCTACATCCAGGACATGGTTAAACCGTACACCCCAGCACGTGCACTCCGCTCTGCATCAGCCAAACAGCTCGCTGCACCCGCACTGCGAGGGGGACCCAAGTTCCCGTCAGCAAAAACACGTGGGTTTGCTATCCTGGCTCCAAAATGGTGGAATGAGCTCCCCATTGAAATCAGGACAGCAGATAGCTTACACATCTTCCGACGCAAACTGAAAACTCATCTCTTTAGACTCCACTTCGAGCGATAGAATTACTAACAAAGCACTTATATACTAATAAAGGGCTGGCTTTCTAAATGCCAGTTGAGTAGCACTTGAAATGTTTGGCTCTATGAAACCTGATGTACTTATATGATTCTGTTTTCTTAAAGGTTGTATCTTCCTGGTCGAATGCACTTATTGTAAGTCGCTTTGGATAAAAGCGTCAGCTAAATGCAATGTAATGTAATGTAATGTAATGTAATGTAATGTAATGTAATGTACAGATCTATCTGCCTCTCAATCAAAATGCCAACTCACTACAGCAGTTGATGGACTGCCTAACAGCGATTAAATCCTGGCTGAGCCAAAACTTCCTCACCCTCAACGAGAGCAAGACCGAGGTCATCTTTTTCGGACCCGGACCTCCAGCCTCTCCGGTTGATATTCTGGGCTCCCTCAATAAAAACATCCTCCCCTCTGTCACGAACCTTGGAGTCAAGGTCAATAGTGCTTTTAAATTTGATAAGCAGGTCAGCACCGTAGTCAAGATCTGCTTTTTTTAAATACGACTATTGGCTAAGTCCAAGTCGTTTTTATCTTTTAAAGACCTAGAAAGGATTATTAACGCCTTTGTTACCTCGTGACTGGATTACTGCAATGCTCTGTATGTAGGTATGGACCAGGCCTCAATTAGACGCCTGCAGCTAGTGCAGAACGCAGCTGCATGTCTTCTAACTGGCCATAAAAAGCATGACCACATCACCCCAGTTCTGGCCTCATTGCAGTGGCTTCCAGTTCGGTTCAGAATCCATTTTAAAAATCCTTTTATTTGTTTTCAAAGCCCTAAATGGGCTGGCTCCGGCCTATGTAGCCGAACTCCTCCATCGCTACACCCCAGGCAGAGCCTTAAGGTCGGCTGACCAGCTGCTGCTGATAGTGCCTAAGACCAGGCTCAAAAGCCGAGGGCACCGAGCATTCGCAGCAGCGGGCCCCAGCCTCTGGAACATTTTGCCCCTCCATGCGAGGTCGGCCAAGACCCTGGGGGTTTTTAAATCAACACTTTTTCTCTCTGGCCTTCTAGGCTTCTCTTATCAAGAATAACTTGTATCCAATACCTTTTCCCTCTCTAACCTCTCGAGGTTTTATTAGAGGGAAACGGTTTGCAAAGTGGCTTAGACAGGCCGGGGAGTGTTACGATTCGTAGGCACAGTGTACCTCCCTATCTCTCATCAATTTCCAACTAAGGCTCCAGTGGGGACCTTGTTCCCTGAGTGTGCCTCTCCACCTATGTTTCTTACTCTCTTACTTGCTACCCTTTGCCCTCAACCTATTCTAAGGGAGTTCTTCCGTCTGTCTGTCTGTCTGTCTGTCTGTCTGTCTGTCTGTCTGTCTGTCTGTCTGTCTGTCTGTCTGTCTATCTGTCTGTCTGTCTGTGTCTGTGTATTCTCTTGTTCCGGTTAACCCAGCCACATTTTTTCTTGTTTTGTGTCTATATCTACCCCGGGATCTGGAGTCGAGGCTGATCTTCTTGCTGTGGTCCTGTGTCCTGGATCCTCTATCCTGAGTTCTGGATTAAGTCGTGGACTTCGGGTCGTGGCTAAACCTGTCTCTGCGGTCCTGCCTGGGTCTCGTCATGCTGCCTCCCTGAAGGCTCCCGCAGGATTGTAGTTGACATCTTCGTAGATTCATCTTCTTATTATAGACACATGCATTTCCTAACATTTGGACTACATATGCTGTAAAATGTATTATCTCTTCGATTTACACACGGCATCTATTGCAGGTCTGTCCGTGCTGGGAGAGGGATCCCTGCTCTGTTGCTCTCCCTGAGGTTTCTCCCATTTTTTTCCTTTAAACTGTGGGTTTTCTCCGGAAGTTTTTCCTTGTACGATGTGAGGGTCTAAGGATAGAGGGTGTCGTTTTTTCTCATACTGATATTCTGAACAATCTGTGCTGTTGTATCAGCTGTAAAGTGTCTCTACTGTAGGCTATTTTTATTATATGTACAGCACTTTGGCTCGACCAAAAATCGTTTATAAATGTGCTATATAAATAAAACTTGATTTGATTTGATTTGATTTAGTCAAATAAGCATAAAGAAAAAGAAAAAATGACACATAGGTAAAATAAGACAAGATAAACTTTAAAAACCTTTTGTCAAGTCCAAGTCCCTACAGACTGAACCACTGCCGCCCAAATGCCAATATTGGTAATGCAAACTGAATGTAAAAGGTTGTTAATTAATGTTAATTAATTGCTCTCTACAGGTGAGTTTTAAATATCACTCCCTTGTTGACCATCAGCTGATTGGGGCGGTAATTGTCTCATCCGGTACAAAAGAGTCCTTAGGGGGACATTGTTGGTTCTTTGATTTTAAGTTTTTTGACCGCTACACTGGACAAAAAAAAAAGTACATTGAAGTTGTTTAATTGATTTCACTTCACTGTTTAACATCGTCTGGTAAGACAAATTAATTTGCCTGCAGAAGAAGAGAACCTTAAATAAAGGAGTTTGAATGAGAAAAGGAAAGTAAAAGTGACAAAACAAACTAAATAATATCTCTGTGTGATGTGTGAGCGTGTCGGCCCAGGCGCAGACCAAAGGACAGAAAGGAGCAAATCAGAGGATGGAGATATTGCTCTTTTAGTGGCGAGGAAGTGTAATATTTGTGGCTCCTGTAGGCTGAGGGTGGTCTCTCATGTGCCCCCCCCCCCCCTCTCACAGCAGTGACCCCTCAGTGCTCTCCTCTGGAACACTGGGCTCCGTCTGACTGCCCTGCACTAAGCATTCTCCTGAAGACTGCCCTGCACTAAGCATTCTCCTGAAGGCTGCTCTGACTACACATCTCCCTCTGCATATGCCGTGTCGTTAGCTTGTTTGAGTTTCTGACACAGAAGAGTATCATAAGGCTGTAGTGTTGGCTTCTCTGTGTGTTTTTACCAAGTACCTATCTTCTATGATCCTTTTGTCGATGCCTTTCTTTATAAAGGTTTTCTCTTTGCTGTTTTCCTAACCCTAAAAGCTAGAAGGTTTATTTCAGGTTTAAGCTTTCAATCATTTATATTGTATAATAACTTCTCTCTCTATGTCTCTTCTTCTATGTCCAAGCGGAATAGAAGCGTATTTAACAAACAAAGAGTTAACTATTTTTTTTCTCATAGCTTAACACATAATTCATTATTAAAGAAACACAGCTGCAAAATGCAGAAATAACCGCGAGCAAAAAAAACACTTCGTATTTGTAAATCAACAAGTTTGTGATATCATAAAGGCTCTAGTAATTTTGACTATAATATAATTTGTGTATTTAGTAAATCATTAGTTGCTTGACATTTTCTAAGAAAATGTAAGAAAAACATATATTTTCTCCTGTGGAAATGATGATGGGAATGACAATGACAATAGTTATTACATTAATGAGTATTGCCAGTTCTGCACAATCTTCCAAATATTTTGCACATTTTGACACAAGCTACTTCTCATCCACTTTCCATAACAATACTGCACATCTTTTATTTGATTATTCTGAGTACTTTACAATAGAATACTGCACATCGTGTTTTGGTATATCCAGATTTAATGTAAATCATCTAAATGTATAACAGTTTTTTATAATTGTTTTTATTTTTATTTTATGGTTGTTTTTCTTATTTTGTATCTTATACCATTCTTTAGCTGTGTTTATGTATGCATCATGTTGACCTACTTGCTAATAAACGTGTTTCTGGTTCTGATGGTGATTCTGAACAGAGTGATACATTGGAGAAGTATTTTGGTTGGCCGACCCGGAAGTAAGCATCACAAAGGCTCCCTAGACAAAAAGCTATGGGACTTTTCCACTGGATCTTTGGAATAATGCAGAAAATAAGCTCTGTGGCACAAGTTATGATACTTTTACTGGATACTCTTCACCTATTAACACCAGTTTGTTATGGACCGAGACACAGGATGTAGGACCCAAAAGCAGGACTCAAAGACAGTTGTCCAAAAATAGAATGTTCTTTAATAACAAAACTTAAATCGTACTTTCAAAAAATAGAAAGCAGTTAAATAGCCAAAGCTAAGTTGTACAGCAACACAAAAACTCACTTGGCAAAAGGTCTAAATCTCAAGGTAGGTATCACGAGTCAAAAAGGCCCAGGTTCTCACGACATGAAACATAACAAACTGACAAAGGAACAAATAAACACCAGGGCTATATATAGGTGAGGGGGATGGACACAGGTGAAAACAATCAGGGCAGGGCCAAGCAATCTCAAGGGCGGGAAACACACAAAGGCAGGAAATGTGGGAGCTGGAATGAGAGGAAAGATAACTTTCAAAATAAAAACAGGGAGTGACCAGATCAAAACACAAAACTAGAGTAAAACATAACTAAACCTAACATATCTGTCGAGTCACAACATTACCCCCCCCCTCTAGGGACGTCTCCTGACGGCCCAGGCAGATTAGGATGTTGCCTGTAGAAATCCCTGTTCAACTCCTGATCCACAACGTGACGAGAAGGAATCCACATCCTATCCTCTGCTCCATAGCCTTTCCAGTCGACGAGGAACTGCTTGCCACGTCCCCTTCTTCGGACTGCCAGCAGTTTCTTGACCGTATAAACAAGGCCACCATCAACAACTCTGGGGGGTGGCGGAAGTTTGGTTGCAGGCACCGAACGGCTTTCCTTGACAGGCTTGATCCTCCCAACGTGGAATGTAGGGTGGACCCGCAGGGACCTGGGGAGTCGCAGGCTTACAGAAACAGGGTTCACAATCTTCGTTATTGGAAAGGGACCAACAAACCTGGGGGCTAATTTTCTAGAAGTGACATGGAGGGGTAGATCTTTCGTGGACAACCAAACTTTCTGCCCAGGCTGGTACACTGGAGCTGGCCGGCGGTGTCGGTCAGCCCCCCTTTTCATTGAAGAAGAACTCCTTAGAAGGGTTCGACGGGCAGCCGCCCAGATGCGGTGGCAACGTCTGAACAGGGCATGTGCAGAAGGGACCAAGACCTCCTTTTCAGTCTCAGCAAACACGGGTGGTTGGTAGCCAAAGATGCACTGGAAGGGAGTCAGACCTGTGGCAGAGGTAGGAAGAGATTTGTGGGCGTATTCCACCCAGATTAGATGCTTGCTCCACGATGAGGGATTCTGAGCCGCCAAGCACCTCAGACATGTCTCCAACACTTGATTTAATCTCTCCGTTTGTCCGTTGGACTGGGGGTGATGCCCAGAGGAGAGGCTAGTGGTTGCTCCAATAAGACTGCAGAACTCTTTCCAGAACTTGGAAAAAAACTGTGGCCCCCGGTCGGACACAATATCCCTGGGAAATCCATGTATCCGGAACACATTGATCATCATAATTTCTGCCGTTTTCTTGGCCGAGGGTAGCTTGGTCAATGGAATAAAATGAGTCATTTTAGAAAAACGATCTACCACTGTTAGCACAGTGGTATTACCTTGAGACACCGGGAGTCCAATAACAAAGTCCATAGATATGTCAGACCAGGGCCATTGAGGAATGGGCAATGGCTGCAGCAACCCAGCCTGAGTCCTGGAAGAAGTTTTGCTGCGACCACAAACAGGACAGGCATTCACATATTCACCAACATCTTTAGCCATGGACGGCCACCAGAAACACTGCTTAAGTGTGAACATGGTTCCTCTAACCCCAGGATGACAAGTGAGCAAGGACGTGTGAGTCCAGTGAATGATCTTGGAGCGTAAGGGCACTGTAACAAACAGCCTATTAGGCAGACACTCACTAGGTGCTGGGCTCTCAACATTTGTTTGCTGCACCTCTTTTTCTATCTGCCAAGTTACCGTTCCTACCACACGGTTCAGTGGTAGGATGGGTTCTGGTTCCTTGGCAGCAGGCTCAGGGTCAAACAGACGGGACAAGGCATCTGGCTTGGTGTTCTGGGAGCCAGGTCTAAATGACAAGGTAAAATCAAAACGACTGAAAAAAAGCGTCCATCTAGCCTGGCGTGAATTCAGTCTCTTACCCTTTTTAATGTATTCGAGGTTCTTATTGTCCGTCCATACAAGGTAAGGCTGAGCGGCCCCCTCTAGCCAATGTCTCCACTACTCCAAGGCTTGTTTCACTGCCAGTAGTTCACGATTGCCCACGTCATAATTCCTTTCCGCTGGGGACAACTTACGGGAGAGATAAGCGCAGGAATGGAGCTTATTATCCTTTGCAGCCCACTGAGAGAGAACTGCCCCCACACCAAGGTTAGAGGCATCCACCTCTACCAAGAACTGTCAAAGTGGATCTGGGATGGTGAGGATGGGAGCAGAGGTGAACATCTCCTTTAGGCCTTGAAAAGCGTTAGCAGCTTTGGAGTTCCATTCAAAAGGGACATGAGGAGAGGTAAGTACATGTAGCGGGGAAGCAATATAACTGACATTTCTGATGAAACGTCTATAAAAATGGGCAAACCCCAGGAACTGCTGTAGTTTTTTCCTGTTGACAGGAACTGGCCACTCGGCCACGGCACTGACCTTGGCAGGGTCCATCTTTATTTGACCGGGGGCAATGATGAAACCCAGGAACGATGTGGTTTGGACATGGAACTCGCACTTCTCTGCTTTAACATAAAGTTGGTTCTGTAGCAGGTGGACGAGGACTTGACGGACATGCTGCTGGTGGGATATGTTGTCAGGAGAAAAAATCAAAATGTCATCAAGATATACAAACACAAACTTATTCAGGAAGTCCCCCAGCACCTCATTTATGAGGGTCGGAAACACTGCCGGTGCATTTGTCAAGCCAAAAGGCATCAATAGGTACTCATAGTGTCCACTAGGTGTGTTAAATCCAGTCTTCCATTCGTCCCCCTCCCTGATTCTCACCAAATGATAAGCATTCCTTAAATCCAGTTTGGTGAAAATGTTGGCGTCTTGCAAAAGTTCAAAGGCGGAGGAGATGAGTGGGAGAGGGTACCTGATTTTGATGGTGAATGCTTTCAGAGGGCTGTAGTCTATACAGGGCCGGAGTGATCCATCCTTTTTGTCGACGAAAAAGAAGCCCGCTTCCGCCGGTGACGAGGAAGGGCGAATGAGTCCGGCCTGCAATGAGGTCTCAATATAACTGTTCATGGCCTCCCCTTCAGGTCCGGAAAGAGAGTAGAGGCGACCCTTGGGAATGGGGGAGCCAGGAACCAAGTTTATAGCACAGTCATTAGGCCTATGTGGTGGCAGGGCAGTGGCTCGGGCTTTACTAAAAACTTCCTTCAGGTCCCAATAGCAACTGGGCACCTTGGACTTGTCAGGGAAATCTTGCTCCTGTACTTGGATAGCATCAGTCATTTCTGTACATGCAATCTGAACAACAGCTTGGGTCTCAATCCTTCTAGCATGGGGAGTGTTGTCACGAGTCTTATTTAGAGCCTCCAGAAAAACGCGGGCCAAAATCCTTAATTATGCGGGCTAAAATCATTGATTATGCGGGCTAAAATCCTTGATTATGCGATAAAAATGCGGGGTTTTTATGTGATTTTATGCGGGGAAATTGCGGGAAGTTGCGTAATATGCGGAAAGTTGCGAAATATGCGGAAAGTTGCGAAATATGCGAACAGTTGTGAAATATGCGGGAAGCGGAAAAAAGGTGATTGTTCTCCCGCACCCTGTTACTAGGCTACTACTGAATGAAAGGGAGCACTTTTAAAGAGTTGCTATGATAAACAAGCATACTAGAAGCAAGCTACATCACAGAAAGACACACACACACACACACACACACACACACACACACACACACACACACTGCAAAAAATAGGGGTCTTCAAACAAGATAATAACACTAAAACTAAGGGAAAAGGTACTCAAAACAAGTGAAAAAATCTGTCCATGCAGCAAGATAATTTGACTTGGCAAGATTTCTTAAATTAAGATTGTTAAATCTAGAAACAAGTATTCCTACAAAGGTATTTGGAAGGCTTAAAATAAGACAAATATGCTCATTATAAAATGAAATGACTTGATATTTAACCTTTTCTAGCCCTAAATGAAGTGAAATATACTAAAAATACAATATAAATGCTGGTTTTAAGATGAAATTGCTAAAAAAGTTAAATTTTAGAACCTCTTAATACGTGTAATATACTGAATACAAGCGTAAAATACTGATTTTAAGATTAAATATCTTGAAAAGCAACTTTTTACAACCTCAAAATGAGGGAAACATACTGAATACAAGCAATTACATTTTTTCTTTTAGCAAATTCAGATCAATATTAGTTGGGGTAAATATTAAATGTAGAGTAAAATATTTCAAAATGACTTAACTCCGTCTTAAACCAAGATCCATGATTATCTTGAAACAAGGCTGTCTACCTTAAAACCCAAGCCGGTCTTGAAGGATTATTTGAATTATTTGAAGTATTAAAGTAACGGGGTATGACAGGAAAGTAAAATCTGGTATATTCATTTTGGTGTCACCTTATATATGTTCATGTGTGTTAAATTTGAAGGGACAAAGTATCCTTTCCTCCCCCAATATATTGAGGTGAAAGGCCAAGGCTCTGGAATGTTTCCCTCGTAAAAAAAGGGTGTGCGTGACACAATCTTGTAGCAGATGTGTATGTGTTTTCATTGAAGTAAATATAAATGCTACATGATTATTGGTCAACTATACCTCTGTTCTTATTCTTTCATGTGTGGGTACTAAATGGCTACAAACATTGTGGAGAAATTAGCTTAAACATCTTTTATTACTCTATATGAAATGGAAGCAGTTTTTATGACAGGGACGAGAGAGGTGGGGGAGGGACACATTCCGAAGAGGTTCAGCAGGTCAATTGTCAGGGGAATCGACTTGTTTTCAATAGAGGTGTGTGGTTAGTTACTTTGTGTTAATAATAGCAGTATGTGTAAAGGAAGCTGGAAATATACAATGTGAAACCTTTTATTTGAAGTAAAGATGTGAACAATAGCTCAAACAAATGGAGGGGCTATAGGTAAGCCTGTGAGAAGTTTGACTATTTGAAAAGCATCTCTAATACTGCTTAAGAGCATAGGTAATGTGTTCCTCGTTGTTATTGATATGAAAGTAATTAACATGTATTACGTATATTTAGCCAACTATAACAACTATATCTTAAAACATACTTTTAACTTGTGTGTGGCAGTCAGGAGGCGGGAAGATGGACTCAGGGACCAAGGGCCATAAAGGAGATGTGTGTGTGCTGGCTACAAGCTGCTGTGTCGCACTGATTGGGTGCGACAGGCCATGTGTTGGTCTCTGCCAATAAGATGACCTCTGGGGGAAAGCACGTACACCTCCTCCTCCTGTGTTTTAGTATGAAAGACTGTGTTTTCCTTTGGTTCGGGCTCTTGTTTTTCACCGGCCGTTCCTGAGACCTGTCTCACACGTGGTAGAACCTGAGCCCGGAGTACTCTGCAGAGTGCTTCGTGATTTCTTTGTATTTGTATCGTTACTGTATATCATTAAAGCAGGATTATTGTTTAACTTGTATTCTGGTGTTTCTTAATCCCTCCCTTTTCCCGAATTCACCTAGCTTGTCAAACGACACGCGGAGACGAGGTTGGTTTGCAACATCCTCCAAATCTCCAACAAATGGTGAACCCGACGTTTCTGAGTGGGGTGTTTTCGGGGAAGAGACCACCAGCGGCAAGCGGACGGAATAGTCCAGGGCTAAACATCTCGGCCTCTTCTGACAACTACAAACAGAGCTCTGTACAATAGGCTACCAGGTGAGCAGACACGATTTAATTCGAAGCCTGTGATTTGACCATATTCCAAATTTTAGGGTTGTCAGACGAAGTTTACAGTGTTTTTTATAGTAACAATGCGAATGCGTGTTTTAGTTGTTAAAACCGGATATCGAGTTTCGGCAGGCCAGAAGGGTATTAAAGTCCCTGGCTTGGAAGTGGAGGTATAAGAGTCCCCACAGTTAAAATCGGATATCAAGTTCCGACAGGCCAAAAGGGTATTAAAGTCCCTGGCTTGGAAGTGGCGGTATTGAGTCCCCACAGTTAGACTGTCTAAGAGTAGTCAGTTGGTTGTATTAAGTCTCCATATAAGACTGACCCAAAATAACGAATCCACAGCTCGACGGGGCTGGAGATGAGTTATTTGTTATAAGTGATCCAAAGGAGAGTAACGCAAACTTCAGAAAGTCATTCTGAAGTGACCGGGCCTCACTATATCCTTTGGTGTGTTGTGAATATTTACTGGTAACAAGGACAGTAAGTCAGATCAATAGATATGAAGTCTGTGAATATTGACTGGTAACAGAAACAGCCTAAGTCAGATGAATAGATACGAAGTCATAATGAAGGGAAAATTTTAACGAGAGGAGCGTGAGTTGAGAGCTTACGAGGACAGTGGGTTCGAGCAGAAAAATTGAATAAAAGGATAGCAGAAGTGTTAATTGTTGAAAGAAGCCCCCCTTTTCCAAAGGAGAGGCTGAGAGCTACAGCGGGGGAGAGAGAAGGGGGTGTCAGTATTTGTCTGTGAGAGTTCCCCCCACCCTTTTTCCTCTCGAGAGCAGCAGCGGCCCGGAGGGTGTCTGCTTGCTTTTGTCTCTAGTGATCTGAAGTTGGACTGAAATACATAGAAAATTAACAGATCAAGGTGTTATTTGAAGTGGTAGATATATTGAAATTAATAAACAATGATTTGCTGTTATTTAAATATAGTCTTTGACAACTGATTGATACCGTTGCATTGCGTTGTGAATTTCATAGTATTTGTCATTAACTAAGGATTGTACTTAATTATACTTCAAGGAAAATTATGTTACATACAGTAACCTTAGGGGAAAGTAAAAAGAGATTTACTGAGAATATGAAGTACATTAAAGTTAAGGTTTTATTCAAATTAAATATGATAGGTGGATTTTTCCATCTAGAATACGACATGGAAAGAGGAACATTTGTTAGACATGAAATAACGAACTCATTGGAAGAAATATATATATTGAGAGGTTATTTAGGAGTTGTTATCATATACAGTTACTCTCAGTTGAGGGTTGTTTAAAGTAGATAGGAAACGGAAAACGTAAACGATTAACCACAATGGTGTTTTTTAGTTTATGAAGAAGAAGTAGACAGTAAAAATAAGGTTTTTGTAAATGTGTCAGTCAGAGGGAATCTGTTCATGTTTAAGCATGACAGAGGTCCTGCACGAGGTTTTGCTCCGGCCATCTCACACAGTTTCACAAAGGGGTGATTTGTGAGGGGCTGGAGCGGAGGCAGCTGCAGGGCGCAGTGAGACAGACAGACAGGAGAAATGAGACGGTTTGAAGAAGTATAGAGAGAGTACAGGTTATATAGAGTTACTACTATTCTGGAAAATGTCATATTGTTTTGTGAGTAACATGAAATAAGAATATATTTACTAGATATAAGAACAACAGGCTTATCTAGGTTAACAGAACATTGCTATTAACCAGTTTCAGCTGCAACTATCCTATCTTTGTTCTAAAGAGAACGTACGTTGCATTTACAATTAATATTAAGAAATGTTCACAATTGATACCATTAAAGACCGTTTGGGATTAATAGGACGAGTTTGTCATAAACATTCGTGCTTAGATGGAATAAAAGTGTTGAGAGATGTTCTCAAAAATGGGAGTTTTCACAATGCTTTTAGTTTTTATTGAAACAATTAAGTAAAAAGGACAGAAAAATGTTCCGTGATGATTTATTTAGGTTTCAGCTTTAGTAATAATGAAGATTACATTTTGTAATAATTCCTTTAAGTGTTCCAAAATATATTCATTAACTGTAGTCAGATTACTTGTTTTAAATATATAGCGCTGGATACAGTTAGTTTTGTATTCTGTTACAAATCTAACCATGCTTGTAACCCACAACTTAGATAAACAATTTGAAAAGAATAGAATAAGCAAGAAGATTAAAGATTAATCTATAGTGGTTAAGAAAAGTTTTTGTTTTGCCTATTAACTGAGAACTGAAGTAATGAAGAATAGGAAGACTGTTACCATTAATGGGTTTAACATTCACATGTTTCGGCATTCCTGACCATATAGACACTCAGCTGTTTTGTTTTGTCACCCGCTGGGGGAGAGATTTACATTGAGTTTTTCTCAGTAGCTGATTTGCTGTGATTACAGCAGCATTGGATAGTTGTGCGCCACCTTTGGGTTGTACTCTGAATCAGGGTGTTGGTGAAAAGTTGCTCATTGCAAACAGAAGAACTGTGCAAAGAACACATCTCAGAGGAGGGTTTCAAAGTTTGCTTGTGCCTCGTTGTCAAGGCAACAGTGGTGTGAAGAGGTACTGCAGTTTTGGGGGATTTCTGCGGCACAGAGGACAACGTGTGTCTGCTGATTGTATCACATTGATCCAGAGGTCCCTTCCCCCTCAGGACATCCCAATGCCAGAGAGAGTTTCCTTGGAGCCCACTGACCAGGGCCGGTTCTAGCTTTTTGGGGGCCCTGCCACTGACTACAGCTGAAGAGGACAATGAATCATTGAATGTTCTCAATATGACAAGATCTTGAGACAGGCTGGTCTCAGTCTGTTCAGACTCTGAAGAAATCATGCAATGATTTTACAGCATAACTGTGCAAGAGTTTATCAGAAGGTGGTGTAGAACGATATGCTTAGTGTTTAGGAAAGGAGGCTGATTGTTTAATGATGGTTTGGAATGCTGAAATGGTTAAGGTTTAATATCCTTGGTTGGCAAACAACACATCTGATTATTATGTCACACATGATAATCTTGACATAGTTTCTAGCTATGGGTAAACGTGTGGACGTTATACCATTATTATCATGAACTAAAAATAAATAGGGAAATAGTATCTGGTTAAAGATGAATGGATTTCATATCCTAGAGAGGAATAGTTATATTGTGAATACTTCACAAGGTATTTACTAATGTATTTTGAAGAACACACAAGAACACAGGTCCAGTTTTGTTTTTTTCTAGATTACATTTTCCATTACCAAAACTGTTCAGCTTAGGTCTAGCTTTAGACTTTGATAGTAAAAGAGTATTTAGGCTTATTTTTGTATATCTGACATTTTTTAAATATGTTGGCTATTCACTAGATAGAAAGATGGCATTACTCTCTATTTGTTAAGAACATTTCTGAAGATTAAATATTTGTTTCATTCCTAATATTCCTATTTAGGATGTAATTTGAGAGTAACAAGGCTGATGCTGAAATTGGAAAATAAGTTAGTGGTTTACATGATGTAAACAAAACAAAAACAAAAAAGATTTTGTTTGTTCAACCTCCAGTTAGATCTGAAACAGTAATAATGATTGATTTGGCCAAAGCTTAGTTTAACATCCTGATGTAACATTATGAGGTATGTTCACTTCTAAGGGTAAACAAATTGATAAAATGAATTATTATTATTATTGATTAATTTGGAATATTAATTCAAAAGGCCGTTTTCTGCAGGTTCACTTAAGAATGCCGTGCATGAACATTTGTCAGAACATTTGTTATTGTGTTTCCTAGGGGCGGTATATTAATAAAGTGTATTGATCATTTGTTTGTTAAACATCTGAAGAAAATGGTGCTGCGAACACAAGAAAAACTTTGTTGCATTGGTTGACATCAACACAATGATGTCACTAGTACAACTCCAGCTAGTAGAATATTAAAGTCTCTGCAGAGCACGACACATGGCCAATGAAACTGAGACCAAATGACCTTTGACCCTGACTGACAGTGTGACTTGAGAACAACACTATCAATGACTGACTCTGGGGCTGACCAAACTTGACTTTACAACCTGACAGTGTGAGTGTGAATGAATTTCTGCATGTGATCAGTGTAACTGCATGATTCTAAAACAATAACTAACCGAGCATGTCTTTGGACTAATACATTATTTTGGAGCTCCATGGGAAACACAGGTTTCCTACAATTCCACGCATTTGGAAAAATGCACATGTGACCCGTTTCTAATTCCCACAGGAGTTGGCGGTTTGCAAATGTAAAACTCAAACTAAAATCTAAAGATTCTGTTTCTTTTAGGACTGCCAGCTGGAAATTAACACTTATTTTCCCTGGAGTGTTTACTGTGAAAAATGATGGATGTACTTTTGTGAATGATGTTTGGTATTTTCTTATAACCACTGGTTACCTGAAGGTTTTCTTCCCATACAGGATTTTATTACACATGTTTACATGTGTAAAAAGGGGGAGTGTGGGATATTTTCATTTAGGGACTGGAAGAAACCTGCCGCCCCAACTCAGATGTTCAATCTGACCATTGATTGACAGTTTTAGATTTAACCTGCTCCATATCTGGGGATAAGATAATGTTTGATGAATGTTGACATGTTTCTAATATTGATTGAGTTATAACAGGTAACACAGATGCAGAATCAGTGGCCAAGGGGCTACTGAGAGAGGTAATTCCAGAATGAGAATGAGAAGGTGAACTGTGATAATGAAAACAATTTGGTAATATTTCAACAGGTATTAAAGTAACTGAGGTTTGAAGTGTAGAAAGAACATATTACAGCTAAGTTAAAACATAGTAATGTAATGAGATAGAATTTAATTTAGACAACATCTTGTAACTAGCCTGGTAAAGAAGTAAAAGCCATAGACTGTTTAGATCATTATGGGGATGTACATTTAATTTAAAGTCATAATAGAAAGACATTTGATGACAGTATGTTGGATTTCTGTATTCATTTTTCAGCTTGATAATATCCAAGCAGGGACAGGTAGAAGCAGTCTCGCCTGGAAATTATTCACTTTGTCAGTATCATGATTTTAGTTGTTTTTAATCCATAATATTAGTGTGTTCCATTACCAGAGACGTTAGCAGTTCATATTATATTTAGATTTTAAATGGGATCTCAAAGATTTCATTTATAATAACACAGATGCTTGTCAGGAATTCAGAGCTATTGAGATATGTTATTTAGTTCACCTGAAGATGTTGGGGTTTAGTTTGTTGACACAGGCCAAGTATTAGAATTCTGAAGCGGCCTACCAGTGGTGGGTCAAACACCTGAGGGCCCAGAAGCACTGAGCGTAGACTTGAGGGGTGGGTATCAGATTTCTCCACACAGGTTGCTGACGCCAAAAGGGGGACCCGAGGAGCAGGAGGCCGACACAGCGGAGTTCGTCTGGCTGAAGGTCGTCAGGCCTACGTGACTCGACCCCAGGTTCTCCGGCCTCTACAGAGTGACCCAGAGGACATCTCATGCCGTCCGCCGAGGAGCAAAGGGGGACATCTGGTACTACTGGAGCCAGTGTGCGGCGAGGAACACTCCGGCTAGGACCTTGGAGGACATCAGGACGGACCTGGCTATCGTCAACGCGGACATCCCTACAGCAGACGACTTGGAAGCAGGCATCAGCGGACTGGAGGAGAAGGACCTCGCGGACATCCCTACAGCAGACGACTTGGAAGCTGGCATCAGCGGGCTGGGGGACTTCTCGAGGCAGCAGAGGAGTCTACTTCTCTCTGATCAGATTCATCAGTTCCACCTTTGAAGGAAAGGCCGCATCTCCCCCTCCCTATCAGCTGCCCTTGTTGGCGTATTCCGCTGAGGGGGGGGGGGCCCTGATGATTCAACAACACGCAAGGATGCTGCTGTCTGGCACTCAGGCTCTCACTCTGATAGTTTCTTCACTGTCATTGGAGGTTGTTTTCTGTTCTCAAAGGTTTAATGAAGGGGGACAGACACAGTATCAAAGAATGACAGTAGTTTGTTTCAAATGTCTTATGTGTGTTGGTCTCGTTAATGCGAGACCAAAAAGGGGGAATTGAAGGATTATTTGAATTATTTGAAGTATTAAAGTAACGGGGTATGACAGGAAAGTAAAATCTGGTATATTCATTTTGGTGTCACCTTATATATGTTCATGTGTGTTAAATTTGAAGGGACAAAGTATCCTTTCCTCCCCCAATATATTGAGGTGAAAGGCCAAGGCTCTGGAATGTTTCCCTCGTAAAAAAAGGGTGTGCGTGACACAATCTTGTAGCAGATGTGTATGTGTTTTCATTGAAGTAAATATAAATGCTACATGATTATTGGTCAACTATACCTCTGTTCTTATTCTTTCATGTGTGGGTACTAAATGGCTACAAACATTGTGGAGAAATTAGCTTAAACATCTTTTATTACTCTATATGCAGAGCTGCCAACATTGTGTTATAGAAAGTAGTAGCATGCCGAGCGGAGGAAGGCAATTTTTTTTCCGGCGGGGGGTCCGAGGTCCGCCGAAGCCCCCAGAATGCCCCCTTATTTCATTTTTACTTTACTTATTTCTATTTATCTTTTGTATTCAACTGTTTCTATTTTACTGTAAATTGTATGTATATATAGTTCCCTATTCCTTTTCCTATCACCCTGCTGCTATAACATGTGCAATTCCCTTACAGGATTAATAAAAGTTATCTTATCTTATCTTATCAGAAGCCAGAGACTTTACATGCTCTGAGATGCAATCTAGGTCATATTAGGACATGTTTTTCTGCAAAGTAAATTTTTTGTGTATAATTTCTCCTTTTCCCTGTACTGTTGCACACAATTAAACACCAACATACACAAAAAAATATTTTTATTAACCGAACAGAATTCATCATGAAACAATACTGAACAATAACACATGAAAAACCTGTACACAGCCTTTTTTAGAACAGAGTTCAACTCAAGGGAACCTTTGGCTGTGACATGACCATCTGATCAACCTCTCACTTTAGATGGTCATAGGTTGCTGACTTGGCCTTGGCAAGAGTTGTCTTGGAGTACGCCTGCTTGTAGCAGACAGACCCCTTTGCCACCATGAATTGTTTGTGGGTAATGAGGTTACTCAGGGTCTCCATTCCCATACTAGGTCTGAACTCCGTTCTGTTTTTTGTGACAAGACTGAAGATGCGTTCGCAGTCTGCATTGGAATGGAAGATGCAGAGGATAGCCAGCATTACCTTGCAGAGTAAAGGGTACTTGAGATGGCCATTTCCATCCTTGAGCTGACTCATCAGGTGCCACTGTGTGTCTGGTCTGTCACAGCTGGTGATGCTTTCTGGCAGAGCATCGGTTTGGTAGGTCATGAATTGACCCTCAAGCTTGTCCATCTCCTCAGCATTCATCTTCAAGCAGGGGAATCTGCCTGTGAAGTACCTCACAGAATTGAACTCTGCGCTGTCCCGTGCAGACATGTCAGCCACAGAAGCATTCCGTAACACTGGGTCATCATAGGGAAACTTCTTCACCATGTACTCAACAGCCTTCATGTAGAATGCCCGCACAGCGCTGAAGACCTGGGCCAGCTGCAGCTCCTCAAGCTCAGGGTGATCTGCTATGAAGTCTCTGGTGTTTTGCCCAATGAACAAGGTCTCATTGCTCTTCTGGTTGCTTGGTTCCCTAAATGGTACCTGGTGAACCTTAGCAGCTGCATTAATCACCTGAGGCTTCACAAATCGGTTCAAGAGATTCTTCAGCTGTGTGGTCAAAGTCCTGTGTAGTACTTGTATGCAGGGTTTGTCTAGCTGCAGCAGAGTGTTGGCCTCATCAAATATCGGCAGGACCGCACTCAGAAAGTAGCAGTAAAGATGGAATGTTGGGTCCTGCAGATGTTGACATGCCCTCTGCACTCTCTGTTGTGCCCCTGTCTTGGGCTGAGTGGGTGCAGTGCTAGATGTCTTGGGCTGAGTGGGTGCAGTGCTAGATGTCTTGGGCTGAGTGGGTGCAGTGCTAGATGTCTTGGGCTGAGTGGGTGCAGTGCTAGATGTCTTGGGCTGAGTGGGTGCAGTGCTAGATGTCTTGGGCCGAGTGGGTGCAGCGCTAGATGTGTTGGGCTTTGCCGTTGCAGTCTTGGGCTGTGTGGTTGCAGCTGCTGGTGTTTTCTTTCCCTGACTGAATTTGGCTAGGTTTTGTTGGCGAAAGAGATAGCCTGCCAAATCAAACTGAGAATTGTCCTTGCTGCCGTTACTGTGGGTTGATGTGTCCTTGCTAACACTGTGGGTGGACTTGTCCTTGCTGCTGCTCTGCGTGGACTTGTCCTTGCTAACACTGTGAGTGGTCTTGTCCTTGCTGCTGCTCTGCGTGGTCTTGTCCTTGCTGCTGCTCTGCGTGGATTTGTTCTTGCTGCTGTGCCCAGACTGTTCTGACTCAAAGTATTGCAGCAATGCAGGCCACTGCTGCAACAACCTGGCGATGCATTTATCTAAAGAGAGCCACCTCGTACTTACATGTTTAACAATCTTTCTCATTTCCACTCCACACAGATCCTGAAATTTCTTCAGTCCCTGTTTCCTCTTGCTGGATTTGTCTAGGTAGAAGTATATGTCCACCAGCAGCTCTTCAATGGACACTGGAAGCTGAGCAGCAGCTTTTTCTGCAGCTAGATGAATTAGATGGCACGGGCATCCCAGCACATATACTGCACTGTTTTTTTTGTTGATGTAGCCTGCCGTGCCAGCTTTGAGTCCCTGCATCACCATGGCATTATCTGCCCCAAAACTCATGCAGTTGTCCCAGGATATGCTACGTTTCTCAAGTTCATTGTCAATGAGTTTGAATATGTTCTGCCCAGTAGATGCCTCATGACACTCTGGCAAAGATAGCAGTACTGTCAGAACACGCCCAAGTCCTCGATCAAAGTACTTCACAACAAGAGGATACAGCTTACAGTCTCCATAGTCAGTGCTCCCATCCGTGGCTAGGGAGTATGGAGCTGTCCTCATTGCCTCCGTGATCACAGACGCATCCTCCTTGGCAAGGGCTCCAACAATGGCGCTGCTCTTTGTGCGACCAGACCCATACTTTCCTGCAATTGCAATCACAAAAATATTGAATTGTATTATCATGATTATACTCTAGATTACACAGAATTGCAGAATTACAATCATGATATTAATCCTCTGTAGAGTAAGTTGGCCTAGGCTATTTTTTTTTCACCTTTACATAAAATGAAAAATGTTTATCAGAATGATACAGTATCAGTATAAATTAGCAATCATTAATTTGCAAGATTTAAATCAGATTATCAACCAGGGCAGTACTGTAACTGTTTTATATAGGCTAGTCTGTACAGATTGTAGAGTGTATTGTGACAGTATACAGATATAAATCTATGCCTATGAATGCTTGAGATGAATTGAGGCTATTTGTCATTTGAGCCTTACCAGCGATTTTCGAGTCCGGAAACATCTTTTTCACCAGTGGCCCGATGTGGTCGGCCACCGCGATCGGGATGTTGTGTTCCACCAGAAAGTCCACAGCGAGCACTTCGGCATTTATGACACTGGTGTCACTGTCAACCGTAAAGAAGCCCGCGATGGGCCTTGTAGCTTCCACTGCCGCCTTGTATGACGTGTGTTTAGCAGTCCTGGTGTGCTTTTCAACGTCGTGTCGGCCCCCATGCCTCACGCTAAAATCTGCCTTACACAACATACAGTAAGCGTGGAAGTCGTCCAGCTTCGACCGGGTGATGGTCGGCCATTCTGCGTTATATTCTAGCTTGAAGCGCTGTTCAGAAATTCGCCGCTTTTTCGGCGGAGGACAAGTACGTTCACCATCCATTTTTGATAGACTTCAACTGACAGCTCGCTCCGCGATTTCGCGGGCATAGTGTATTCACGAATTATCATTGGTCCATTAGAAATTAAGATAATAAAAACACAACACATATGTTAAATTATATAATGAAATAAAACAGATATTAATATTTTCTACTTATCTGTGCTATAAATGTAATTTTTGTATGATTCCAATTATCTTAAATAATTTTATAACCAAAATAGCTGAATTTGCTCGTGACCTGTTCAAACCAGTCTATGGTTCAAACAGAGAGGAGACAAGCGGGGTAAGGCAGCAAAGAGCGGCGCCTCACGTCAGATTGAGCAATCCCTCACAAACTGGATTAAACGCATGCCTTTTTCTCTCATTGTCTGTGAAATGTTTGTAGACACTCGTATTATGTCCTTTCTATCCATTGAGTAGGTAATGTATTTTAGGTAGGCCTATGTGTTGTAGTCTTGCTGATCTGACATAAACCCGCGGTGAAAAAGCAGAGGGGAGGCAAACAGTAGGCTATCTCTGTCTCAATGAGGAGGGCGTGCGAAAGCCTGGACACTAGACTCCATTAATCACTTCACGTCCCGATTTACTGAGATCATTGCTTGAGCTAAAATGCTTGTTTCATACGACGGGACAGAAGATAACTCGATCGACCAGTCACAGTGTGATTGTCTATGTTAGACGGCACGCGCCGTTGAATTTAAGAGAAAGGCTAGCGGAGCTAGTGAGAAATTAGCACCTCCTGTATAATGCCTCCCTGCTCTGTAACAAAGATGCTAGTGAGGAAATATCCCCTCCTGTATAATGCCTCCCTGCTCTGTTACAAAGATGCTTGATGGTTTTACCCCGATATATATATGTAACAGTATGTAACCATAATGATTTACCCCGATGAATCTGCCGCAGGTGTTTTAATGTTTAATTACCATATGTAAGGGTTCGTGCACAGAGGGGATTGTCGGGAAAGAGATGGCTGTTTGAGGAAGCTCCCATTTATTAACATTTCAACAAACAAGTTGCATATTTGCATAACGTATTCAAGTGTTAGCATTTATTGCAATAGTAGCTACAGAACATGTACTGTGCTGTGTAAACTGTACTGTATCACATAGTGTTTCAGACACACAAACTTTTCAACTTTCAAAATTAAACGGTGCGCTCCCAGCGCACGTACCGGCAGTGATCTAGAGCAGCGGTTTTCAACCAGTGGTACGGGGACAAACTGTCTCGCTCTCGTAATGTCTGTCTGTCTTGCTCTCGTTCTGTCTCTCGTACCACTCTCGGTTCCACTTTTACTTTTGCGCGCTACCTGTCTCACTCTTTTCCGACCTCCAGCTTTTCCTGCTGGAACCCGCCGCTTAAAGGTGGGGGTCCGCGGACCGGCCATAGAGCCCATAGAGTTAAAGGTGTTGGCCGTTAGCTGTAAAAATCCATAGATTAGCCGCACCGTTACATAAGCCGCAGCGTCGAAAAATGGGAAAAAAGGCGCGGCTTATAGTCCAAAAAGTACGGGTATGTTTTAATATACTCTATTGACTTCACATATTTTTCACATAGGCCTATCTGACTCTGAAAGCCAGCTACGAACCTCACCGCACGGCACTGGTCTACATGAATAGAATTCTTCATCAACAGCGGGAGCCAAAACAGCATAGCATCCTGGTAACAGTAGTGAGGGCATTACAAAAAAGAAGTACAGCCGATCCTATTGGCTCTTTGCCAACGCAAGGGACGAATCATAAAACGGCTTATATGTGAGCTTTAGTGCTGGTTGGATGTCAACACATGCACGAGGCTGCCAGCTCACCGATTCATTTTTCGATTTGTTAGGTAATGCGTAGGATATTCAAGTCAAGCGTAGCGGCGTAATTAGGGCCTGGAAATCGTATCTGCTACGCCAAAATCGTGTATGTTGGCAGCTCTGTATATGAAATGGAAGCAGTTTTTATGACAGGGACGAGAGAGGTGGGGGAGGAACACATTCCGAAGAGGTTCAGCAGGTCAATTGTCAGGGGAATCGACTTGTTTTCAATAGAGGTGTGTGGTTAGTTACTTTGTGTTAATAATAGCAGTATGTGTAAAGGAAGCTGGAAATATACAATGTGAAACCTTTTATTTGAAGTAAAGATGTGAACAATAGCTCAAACAAATGGAGGGGCTATAGGTAAGCCTGTGAGAAGTTTGACTATTTGAAAAGCATCTCTAATACTGCTTAAGAGCATAGGTAATGTGTTCCTCGTTGTTATTGATATGAAAGTAATTAACATGTATTACGTATATTTAGCCAACTATAACAACTATATCTTAAAACATACTTTTAACTTGTGTGTGGCAGTCAGGAGGCGGGAAGATGGACTCAGGGACCAAGGGCCATAAAGGAGATGTGTGTGTGCTGGCTACAAGCTGCTGTGTCGCACTGATTGGGTGCGACAGGCCATGTGTTGGTCTCTGCCAATAAGATGACCTCTGGGGGAAAGCACGTACACCTCCTCCTCCTGTGTTTTAGTATGAAAGACTGTGTTTTCCTTTGGTTCGGGCTCTTGTTTTTCACCGGCCGTTCCTGAGACCTGTCTCATACGTGGTAGAACCTGAGCCCGGAGTACTCTGCAGAGTGCTTCGTGATTTCTTTGTATTTGTATCGTTACTGTATATCATTAAAGCAGGATTATTGTTTAACTTGTATTCTGGTGTTTCTTAATCCCTCCCTTTTCCCGAATTCACCTAGCTTGTCAAACGACACGCGGAGACGAGGTTGGTTTGCAACATCCTCCAAATCTCCAACAGTCTTCAATATACATATTACATAAAAAACAACCAGAATGACTTGTAAACATGTTCAACATTTATTATTGAAACTCAATGGGTCAGAGTTGCTATGCAGTCTTGAAATCTTTCTTTACAGCACAAACATTTAAATACCATAAAAACAAAAATTCTCAGCCCTTATGAAGCAGCATTTTCGAACATGAAATACAGGCTTTTTCAACGGACAACTGTTGACATTGCACTATGCATTCTTGAAATCTTTCTTTACAGCACAAACATTTAAATACCATAAAAACAAAAATTCTCAGCCCTTATGAAGCAGCATTTTCGAACATGAAATACAGGCTTTTTCAACGGACAACTGTTGACATTGCACTACTTGTCAAAGAAGGATTTCCATTCCACCATTGCTTTTTTATATGCACTAGTGGCATCTTTATCATGGAGGGTGTCACCAATGACCTCCGTTTGAATAACAGAGAGCAGGGTTGCGACACATTTGGGGTATGTTAAGTGCAATGTATAATAGTACGCCATCAACACCAACATCCCTTCTGAAAAATCTTCCTGCTTGAGGGTGGTCACAGGTACGTTACCCACAGCCACGATGGTGGTTGAGCCATCAAAGAGCAGAACTGGGGAGCAGAGAGGACGCTTCTGCAGGTAGAGACCAGGGTCTTCGTTTGACTGGAACAGAAAAGAGAACAATGTGCAGAGAGAGAAGAAAGAAAAATGTTAAGCATCATGCAACCATTGGCTTGAATCCCCAAATGAAATTCCTGTATAAAAACTTGCAGATTCTAAGAAAAACATTATTACTTTACAATAGGGGAGGGAGGAATGCAGTAAGTATGATTCCTACAACTTTTAAGTTCATACATGTCTTTCTGTATTTCATCATAATTATTACGATTATGGCCTAGAGACTGCCATTTTTGCGCAGCTCAGCAGTTTTCCAAGTGTCAAAATCAGCTGACGTCGCTGGGTAACAGACATTCTGTCAGTAACCATTGACAGCGGTCATAGAACTGTTATAGAACACCACATCTGTTATTCAGAAATAACAGACTTGCGAACGTTGGGGAGCCCCAATCAAGTGAACGGCACATTCTACAGAATGACGTTGAGCCATGTAATAAACTGTAAGAATGTAGTATAGATTAATACCTGACAAGCTGATGCAAAGTTGTAGAATTTTGTTGTTTTGTGAATGAATGAATTTGCATAAATCTTGGAAAATATTTACTTACCTTCAGGATATGAATAAGTGCCTCAGTGCAAGCAAGCTTCTTTGGTGGTAAAACAGGTGAGGGGAATAAGGTTGGCAGTGCATTGAAGAGGGCCAGTGTGAAATCCACTAAAGAATAGAAAGATTAGCAGAATTGTCAGAATGCTGTAAAAATATTAATACATGTACACAGGGCTCTAAATTAACACGAGCAAACCGGCTAAATGCTGGTGAAATTTCAGTTTGGTTGATAGAAAAGAAAACGTACTAGGCACTAGTCTGGTTCTGGTAGTCTGGTAAAGGGTTCATTTAGAGCCCTGCATGTACATATAAATATGGAACAGTAACTTACCACTGCGTACATCCAAAGGGAAAGGGAGTTTCAGGACTTTCTTCCACACAATGTAGAACTGCAGCCTAGTGCAGAATTCTGTCCATCTTCCTTTTACTTCCTCGATGTATCTGCTGTTAGTGCCATCTACTATGCGCCGTAGCTCATCCATTGCCTGAAACATTGTAAAACACTTAGTTAATAATGTATTCAGAACGTTCACAAAAAACACAGTAATTGAGGTTCAGGTAAGAAAAAAAACAAACATACATTTCGAACATCTTTAAAGCATGGATATGCATCAAAGATTTTTGCAGGTCGGTCTTCTTCCCTTGTAACATCTGAATCAATGAAAGCCCGTCTGGCCTCAATCTCAAGGTCCAAAATTTGCGCCACATCATGTTGATTGGGTTTTGCATTAGGCTTGTTGTACATGTTGCCCAAGGTTTTGTAGTGTCTGGCCTGCATCTTCAGACTGTCAGGGCCCACTTTAAACGATAATAAACGAAGACAAAGACATTTTAATGTAAACATTTTTACAACGCCACAGGGGAAATGACACAGGGTTAAAATACAAGTAGTTATTTTTTTGCAAAACTTATGATCAAGGATGACAGGCTGAGAAGTGCGCTGAGGAGGGCTTACCGTCTTTTGCAGGCATGGTTGGTGAAGCAATCACAGTCATGGGTGCAGGTGAGGAAGACTTGGATGACAGCGGGGATGCTTTGGTGCCACTCTTAGCCTTAGCCTTCCGAGGCACAGGGGGAGCTGGTGGTGGGGAAGCTTCTTGAGAAATAATGAAAAAAAAATGGTTTATATATATATATATCACACACACACACACACACACACACACACACACACACACACACACACACACACACACACACACACACACACACACACACACACACACACACACACACTACAATTATTAAAATGATGACAACCAAAATCAGGCATAGATTAAGTACAGTGCATGTTTAGTCATGAACTTTAGTTCAACAAATACACAGAACAAATACAACAAAAATACAAAAACATTATAGTTTCATGACATGACAGGTCATTGTTAGGTTTGCACACCTGCACTGGAGTTGTTCTCACTGAGGTCATCACTGCTCTCGAGAATTCTGGTATCAGCTGAGCTGCTCGTGTCTGTCAAATCCGTCTCCATGTCTTGGTTGTCTGCACTGAAGAGAGTCTTGGCTTCTCCCCTCTGAGGAACAGAGCCCTGCCTCTTTCTTGGGGATCTCATATTCTGGAGTCGCTTGAACATTTTGGTGTAGACGGTCAGCTGTGGTGAAAGAATGTTAGGAAAGTCATCTGTCTATTTTTTTTTACCTGTTCGTAGTTTTGGTTTAGTAGAGAAGAGCAACTTTATTTGCCTTGCACACAAAAAATCTCGCAATATACTGCACATTGCAAGAAAAGAAACAGCAATCCACAAAGTTAACAGTAATCCAACAAGGTGTGAAATGCCCTGATAAAATGATTTGTGGTAGACAGCATGGATTCCAGTGACCTGAAAGATTGTCCACTGTTAATTTAGTGCAAGGTGCAAGAATGAGTCATCATATGACAGAGTGGTGTGGCACAGATCAGAGAGTAGTACACAGTCAAGCCAGAGTCCTAAATGCACAGTCTAGGTAGAGAGCTAGTGCAGTATTCAAACGACGTACACACACACACTTCAGCAGTCTGATGGTGGTGGGTTAGAGCTTGTAGTAGAAGGTAATTTAGACATTACCAAAGACATAGAAGGCAAATAAAGATTTTTTTTAAAAAAGAAAACAAGATAAAGAAAACATTACTTACATATGGCATATTTGCGTTAGCATCACGAAGCATGGGGTAATATTCAATTATCTTCTGCGACATGACTTTAATTTCCAGTTTGGAGGGGTAGCTTGCTTGTTTCCCCATGGGACTAGCACGCAGTATTGCAACCATGCTTGTGATTGTGTTCCTTACAAGTCTGCAACACAGCTCCTTTGACATCTTGAAGCCCTTTTCCTTTCCATTCCGAAGCAATGCAAAATACTGACTACGCACCAAATCTAACTCCGAGTCGCTGTACACCACATACTCTGGAGGGTCTGGCATTTTCATTGTTTTCTCAGCAGATATGGGGGTGGAGGTTTGAGGTGGGCATGGTGGCACAGAAGAAGTTGAGGGCATAATCCTGTTTCCACGGCAAGGGCTTGCATCTTGGTCCATGGTATTTTCAGACTATTAGGATTATGCAGGATGTAAACAAAATGCATTGGGACAATTACAAATATGGTTAATGTTTAACATAATTTAATGTTAATAATATTGGATTATAGATAGATAGATAGATCTGATGTAGCTTACATTTTCATTGATGAATTCCCAAAATGTTTTCCTTCTAAGGAAATGTTCAAGGCCAGGAAAAAGGTCCCGCAGGTCCTCCCGGCTAAGGCCTTTCAAGGTCTGTTCATCAACACTTGCAGCTGTAGATGACAAATAAATATATTTTTGGGTAAAGCAAAGCCAAGTTACAGAACCAAGCAAGATAAACAAAAGGTCATTTGTCTGTCCCTCAGAGCTCCAACACGTTTATAAACGCTGTATCTAGTTGCTTGTGCTATGAAGCCTCTTAAAGGTGCACTGTGTAATATTTGTATCTATTTTTATCAGTTTCTTTCCAGAATTCATGCTGCCCATTCACAAATGTTACTTTTTCACAAATACTTACCACCATCAAATTCTAAGAATTCATTTTGACTGGGCAAATTGCAATTTTCATACATGAAAAGGGGGATCTTCTCCATGTCCACCATTTTGAATTTCCAGAATTAGACATTTTTAGCTGCAAAACCTGTTGTTCTTGTCATTCTAGTAAATATTAGTCTATTATTTAGTAACATTTCATGAAAAGATCAAATATGGCAATAGGCAGCACAGTTTCAATGAGCAGCATAGCTGCAATACCTACTCTAGCCACCATCCTACACAGTGCACCTTTAAGTGTATATCAGCCACAAACAGAGATGCCCCTTCCAAATAAAATCAATATTTAACTCTGGACTTAAAATATTCAGCTACCTGTATGCACCATCTTCAGTGTTGGTGATATGAATTGTAAAATTACTTACTTGGTTACATAAAATATAAATCATTATTAGTGACTTACCGTCCAATATCGAACGAGTGGCTTCGTCAAAATCATCCATTCTCTTTATCAGGCGGCAGGCTCTAACAAAAACACATAGCCAGAACTCGTTAGCAGGGGGAAAAAAAGTGCATATTCATGCACACTTAACACAGGCGCCAACACACTCTCTGCTGTAGCCGTACTACACAGAGAGCTCGAGTCGTGATGGAAAATTCCATAATCACCATTTGCAAGTCAAATTGGTTTCAAGACTTCGATCTAACAATCCATTCGGTGTGTCCCCTCTCTCTGCCATGGCTGCTGTGGATTTTAGCTGTCACATACACACGTTTGCGCACAAATTATACCGTTTGTGTATGCTCGGAACATGAAGTTGGTTGTTCTAATCGGAAATAGATGCCCGCGGGCGTTACTAATGCTAAAATGGCCGCCAAACGACAAGACTAGCAGTGCTAGCTGTAGTCAGCTCGGGAAAAAAAACATGCGTCTTGAGTGCTAGCTATAACCAAAATACACCACAGCCATGAAAATCACATGCATCTAATAATAAAAAAAACTATACACCATCTTGAACTACGTACCCACTTCTGGTCAATAGCGCGAACGTTTTTGAGTGGGGTTTCATCCAGCAAATAACCCTTTTTGCAAAGCTGGACGTTGGGACACGCATGCACGAGCAAACACCAGTTAGCTTGCTAAGCAAGTGACCGGTCCAGTGGAATTGAGAAACAGGAACAGTCATAGCAAACCCCTCTATAAAAACACGATTTTAGCAAGAAAATAAAAAAACAGTTACGCTTCCTTACCTTGATTGAGCCGCTACTCCTTCCCAAAAAACGTGTCGTGTCTTCTTCTTCGTTTCCCTCCTCTTCTTCTTGGCAGGATACGTGTCGTGTCTCTCACGCTCAACTCAACTGACTCAACCTTGAAATCACTTGCACTGACGTTGTCACGTTCGTCGGCATCATGGCGGTTTGGAGGAGTTTGATATGTTTCGTATTTGTTGCTCTTAGTCTTAAAATCCTATTAAGCCATATTAATGCAAGTCATAGTCGCAGCCCGGATTTTTGGGTTTACTGTGGCATTGATGGATGTGAAAAGGACTTTAGAGTTTTCGACTCTTTTTTCCGACACATTAAACGGACGCACCTTGAGTATTACACGACTGGACGTCCACCACGTTGGAGTACAACGGATTCGTCTCACTCTTCGGGGCAGGAAACATTTGGTGTGTCAGTTTTTGCCAACTGTACCACTCTTGCAGCGGACACCACTGTGGTCGTTCCTCCTGTTGCCGTCCCACCTGTTGCCTCTCTACCTGAACCTGACGTTATCGGCCCGTCTGTAAGTTTACACAACTCCATTTATTTTAATCTCTGAGTGCCAATCATCTCAGAGAGTTGGCTAGCTGTGATCGTTCCTCCTCATCCGTCCTGAATTATGGCTTGCTTTTCTCCATAAGGAGAAATGGTACAAGATGTTTTCAACTACTGTAAGATGTGTGGAAACAATCTCGTAGACTGCATTATTCATGCGCTTTAGTCATTCGTTAAGTATTAAGTTGTAAACATAGTAGTATCTTGTGAAGTTAATGTTAACTTGTATAGAGCCGGGTATTTACTTGCTTAGTAATATCACAGCTTTAGTAAGTTTTACACACAAACCTCATTGTGTTAAATGTATGCATTGCTTTCTGAAGGAGGATGCTGTTGCTGGGACATCCAGAGCCGGACCTGATTTGGCAAGATCTGCAGCGGCATTTGCCATCAGCATTCGGGAACAGGGCCACTTGTCACAGGTAAATTTGGCTCGATGGACAGATGCTTTAGGACTAATGATATAATTGTGAATAATTTGTTAATGTTTTTTAAAAATATAAATTCTATTGTAGTTCCTTTCTATATTTTAATGTTAACTGTGGGCCTGTAATCAATAATTATTTGAGGGTAATTTGTTATGTGTATTTTGATATTTTCACAGAGAACTGTCAGGAGTGTCATCTCAGGGGTGCAACAGTACCAAGCTGTTCTCCTTCACACACTAAGGGACAGAGTCCAAAGGGTGTTTGAAGACCGTCCAGAGACAACTGCTCAGCTCCAGAATGAGGCTTTGGCTACATTCGATACATTCATGGATCCTTTCTCAACCACAGCATACGGACAGAATAAAACCATCCGGGAACTATTCAATCCAGTCAACACAGAGGAAGTTGTAGTATCCCAGAATATTTGCTGGGTAAAGCGTGGTCATTCATGGGTCATGGCCTTGAAGAATAAAAGTTTTTACTACATACCACTCATTCAGAGTCTTAAGCAGTTACTGAGGAATTCTAGAATCTTCTCCATGGTGAGCACTGTTCCACAAAGAAGTAGAGAGGGATTCCTGTATGATTTTACTGATGGAGCTCTTTTTACATCCCATCCATTATATTCTCAAAGGCCAAATGCTTTGCAAATACTATTTTACAGCGATGAAATTGAAATATGTAACCCATTAGGCCCCCATGCCTCTGCGAATAAATTATTGATGTTTTATTATAGTTTAGGTAATATTGATCCTAAATTCAGGTCCAAGTTGGCTGCAATAAGGCTCCTTGCTATTGCCAAGGCAAAGGATGTTTCTCAATGGGGTGTTGATGTTATACTAAAAATAATCCTGGAAGATCTGACACTTCTTTACAATGGCGTTAGGATTGAAACCCCAAGTGGTGAAATTGAGTTATTTGGTGCTGTGATAGCCGTGTGTGTAGACACACTTGCACAACATGACCTTGCTGGGTTTAAACAAGGTGTAGGGTTTGCTCATAGCAAATGTAGACACTGTGAATGTTCCTTTAATGACATGCAAAGCATGTATGATGAAAATTTGTTTACTGCAAGAAGTTTGGAAAAACACATCAGGCAATGTATTGAAATAGACAAAGCAAGCACAGAAACATTGAAAGCATCCCTCAAAACCACTTACGGGATTAACAGAAGAAGCAGACTAATTGATTTTCCAGCATTTGACCTGATAAAACAAACTCCACAGGATGTAATGCATGTACTTTTTGAAGGTGTTGCACCAATGGAAATAAAACTTGTATTGAAACAACTTATTCTGTCAGGACAGATAGAATTAGATGAGATTAACTCAGCTATCATACATTTTCCTTACTCGCCTCTGGATATGCGAGATAAGCCATGCCCTATTAGTGTCAACACCTTAGCTGCCAATGACAATAAATTAAAACAGTCGTGTGGACAAATGTTAATACTTCTAAAAATAATACCTTTTCTTTTTAATGATATGGATAATGAGTATGTCACATTTATTCTCAAATTAATTCAAATTGTTCAAATTGTCCTTGCTCCTGTTATTTCATTACAAACTGTATTACAGCTCAGGCACATGATTGAGCAGCATCTGCACCAGTTCAAAGAACTATTTCCTGAAGCCAATGTAATTCCCAAGCAGCATTACATGCTACATCTACCAAGCCAGATCATATCTCTTGGTCCTTTAGTAAGAAGTATGTGTATGAGATTTGAAGCTAAGCATAGCTATTTTAAGCAATGGGCTTCCAAATTAAATTTCAAGAATGTTTGTAAATCACTTGCAAACCATAATCAGTTCCTTGAATGTTGCAATGAAATAGGCATTGAGCATCCAATTTTTGCTACTGAAAGAGAATCAGGGCCTGTCTCTGCTGTTAAAAATGTAGATTATGTTAAGAGAAAAGTCAGAGATTTTTTAGGCATAGAGGTCATGCAATCTGTTGTCTCTGTAAAGTGGTACATCCTTAATGGCAATAAGTACATTAGTGGGAAATCTATGATTATCGTAGATGTAGATGATGATTTCCCAGTGTTTGGACTGATAAAAGACATCTTTTTGATAGATTCTTCTTTTATTGCTTTTGAGTTCCAGCGTTATGAAACACTGAATCTGAGTCCAGAGTTGCTGGCATATGAAGTGGCAGTTCCCAATGCTGCCCAGGCCATAGAATTAGTTAAAGAACTACTAGACTGCCTCTCCTATTTTTCAGTTAGTTTCAAAGACAGTACCTTTGTACCAATAAAATATAGTCTTTGTGATGTTATTGCCCACAGACAGTAATATGGAGGAACAATAATATTGTATGTTTCCTTTTGTTTTTGTGAATTTTATACAAAAAACAAGCAAAAAAAATAAAAATTAAATAATAATTAAAAAAAATGATATTGCCCACAGACGGTAATATGGAGGGGGAAAAAAACAAAAAAAATAAAATAAAGAAAACACCCCCCCAAAAAAATAATAATAAATAAATACATGAATAAAGAAAGAAAGAAAAGGGAAAAAAATTCCCTACTTGGCATATTTGTTCTGTTCCCTGTGCATTTTGTATCTGCAAGTGTTGTATGCCATGATTATGTCCTCGGTTATTAGTCGCTTTGTAAAGAAGCGTCTGCCAAATAATGTAATGTAATGTAATATATGTTGGCCTATAAGGTTCCCAACTTGTCTGTTTCGTGCTCCCTGTGCAGTTTTGTGAACAAACATTTGTCATATGCTTAAAATCCACGGAATAAAGTGTGTTTTCAGATATTTTTTGTGTGACTCTTGAATCAAGCATGTTGAGTTTGTTATTGAATCTTAAAACAAGATTTATTTTGATGAGACTTTGGAGGAGAAACGTAATACATCTTATTTTAAGTGTTAATTGTCTCATTTTAGGATTCCCTGCCTGTTTGAGACAAAAAAGTAAAGTTTGCTTGATATAAGATTATACTGTTAAGTTGAAGACTTAAAATAAGAAATTAATTCTTAAAACAAGAAAAAATATCTAACACTTCTAAATGTAAGGTTTTTTTTCTTGGTAAGAACCAAATAATTTGCAGTGTATTCACAGTCATATCTTCACCAACACACTGTAGACACTAAGAGGTGACTTACCACCATCCAGGGTCATAGGTGGTTTCATCGCTTTCTTCGAAACTCCGTAAAACTGCACTTTAGCAACAAAGTCGTCCCATCTCTTCTTTACTTCTGCTCTGTATTTGTGGTTGTCTTTATCCAGGAGGCGACGCAGCTCAGACATCACCTACAGAGTGAATAAGTATTAAAATCTGGAACTTTTGTTGAAAAGTAAAAATGGGAAATCGTTTACTAACATTCTGAAGATCCTTGAAGCATGGATAGGCATCCAGGACCTTTGTGTGCCTGTCCTCCACTTTCAGGACATCACTGTCAATGAACAGTCTTCTTGCTTCAAACTCGAGATCAAGGAGTTGAGAGACAGCATCTTTGTTTTGTTTTTTATTCTTGTACATCTCATGCAGAGTCTTAAAATGCCTGGCCTGTGCTTGCAGACTATCCTTGTCCACTAAAATGAAAAATGAAAATGATTATGTGCACATAAGACTGTCAAAAATGGTCTCCCTTTAGAAGCAGCCCTCTTATGGCTGGGTGATGTCTGTAAAAATATTCAGACAACACACAAGTAGAAAAGTTTGGAAGACTCAGGACTTACCCTCTTCTTCCTCCCCGGGCTCTGGGTCCTCTGCTGGGTAAAGTGTACCGTGGAGGGCCTTTACCAGCTGCTTTTTGGCTCCCTGGTGTGAGTTGGGAGAACGGATGACCATACTGGATCGCTGGTCCGCGGTGTAATTGGGCAGCCGGCGGCCCGAGCGGGCTACTGTGGAAGCTAATGAAGATATTTTAGATATTTATTTGTCCTTTCAAAAATGCATTTTGTGCCTTACCACAATTGTCAAACAATAAATCAGAAAACGACAATGACATGCTCACATAACTATATATAGCTGCCTTTAAGGTTAAAATGTTCTCTACAAAATGAATGACAGAAAATGACCATAATATCTCTGTCCATTACAAACAACTTTTATGTTGCACATGATGTTATGCATTCAGCAATGTGTGGATATGCCTTTCGAGTAGAGAACCATATAAATGGAAATTAAGTTGCAATTCTACTTACATGTACTTTCATTTTCATCAGAACTGGTAAGAGTCTGATCCAAAATAATTGTTGATCCACCTGCGTCACTTGAGTCAGCATCATAATCTTTTCCTGAGTCACTTGCTGACAAGTCAAGGCAACGCCTCTTCTTTGGACAGCCCCTCTCTTGTGCAGGCCCTTGCCTCTTTTGCGGAGACTTTACGTTCAGAAGCCTCTTTTTAAGTTTATTGTGAATGGTTGTCTGTGGGAAATAACAAAGTAACTTTATAAGAATTACTTAATCATTTTGATGAAGCCTTGACTTTTTTTTCAAAATGTTAAGAGATGACAGTGAATTCAAATAATTATTAAGTACTTCACAATCAACAAAGTGCAAGAAATAAAAAGCCACACATTTTAATGACTTACATGTTTCACAGCTTCATCTTTGTCTTGTAACATGGGATAATACTCCACTACTTTCTTAGCCATGGCTGTGAGTTCAGGTTTGGAAGGGTACTGAAGCTCTTCTCCTTGTGGACTTGCTCTCAGGATGGAAATCATGCTGGTGAGTGTGTTCCTCACTAGCCTGCAACTCAACTCCTTGGACATTACACATTCCCCCTCTCTGCCTGTGCGGGCCATCTCAAAGTAATGTCTACGAGCTTGTTCCAACTCACTGTCCGTGTAGATCACATACTCTGGTGGACTAGGTAGCTGTAGGGTCATCTTTGGGCGTTTTTTCTCCAAAGGAGTGGATGTTGAGGGGAGACTATGTTTTCTACAAGGTGGAGTTCCTGTTTCAGAAGGGCCATCTTTATCTTTTAAGATAGGATTCTCGTCCTACAACAGCAGATAATGTCAAACAGTCAAAGTCAAACAATGGCGACAATCTGAAATAACATGTCTTGTGCAACTTTTCTTTTAGACCAAAGTAGGTAACCATTTACCTCTGGGTTGATCAAAGACCACACTCTTTTTCTCCTAAGAAAGTGTTCTGGCCCAGGAAAAAGGTCTCTCAAATCATCACGAGTGAGGGAGTGCATCAACACCTCATCGATGTTAGCAGCTATGAGGACAGCAGCATCATTACCAACATTTTACAATCCCAAATAATTATTTATCGTTTTGATTCAAACACAAATGAGATACCCTTAAAAATTGACACTGTAACATCATCCAGTTTATCCATTGTCCCATCTATAACCTGGTAGGAAGAAAAAATATTAATTAATTATCATAATTTGATTTCAAACAGCTTTACAAACATGTGATTGAATATTACAGTGAATACAATCATTCCTTGTGGTTTAAGCTCTTAAATGTTTTTCATTTTATGTTTTTATCTGCTACAGAGGCTGAAAAATAATGGTTTTAGTCAGTGTGCGAAATACCCGTCAATATTCGGGGGGTCCCATCTCCCGATTGTTGCGCAACACTGACATAGGAGGTTGCATTGGCTAAAGTTGTTTGGATGCACGTTGTTTTATATTACAGGGTTTCTCAACGGGGGCGTCAGCGCCCCGTGGGGGGCGTTCGTACAACCTAGGGGGGCGCTGGGAACGAACACGGGGTGTCACAACTTTGCTTGTGTAGTGGTCATTATCTTGAACTTTTTAAACTTTCATGGTTTTCAAATATTTTCGGTGCAAAAATAGGATAACTGAAATAAAAAGCCTATCTTCATATGGGTTTCTTACCCTTCTATCGTCTCATCTACTTTCTACTTTATGCTCAGTACCGTCATGATCGCTATAGTAACGCCGATAAACAAATCCACCTCATCGCAGTAGAGTGGTCCTTTCCAAAACTATTTCGCCCTCCCCTGACTTCCACTGGTTGGTTTGTGGGACATGCAAAGCAAGCGGTGGATGGGGCATTACACTAAGCAACATGAATCTCATCCATATTACATAGTAAGGCAACATAAGACGTGAATAAAGCTAACTCCGCTTAGCATGCTAATTGTAAACAATAGAACGTGCGCATTACATGTAGACCACTGCAATGTCGCTCATTACGTCTGCTAACCGATAAACACTTACTTTCATAAGGTACACACACCAACCGGCACATACGCATTTAACACTGATGTTACAGGCGCTTAACTTGTATAGTAACAAACTACTTTAATTACTATTTGGCCGCGAACTTAAACGTGCTACTCTCCAACTCAGAACGAAGGGACCCCATATTTCGCACACTGGTTTTAGTCAATACTGACAAAACAGCTATCGGTCCCTTGCTGTATCTCAATTTGCATACTCCTACTTACATTTACTGTTTTGAGTGTATAAATGTGTTCCAATCTGAAGCATGAAATATTTGTGTGCACTATAGGCCTATCGGTAGTACCCGCATGGTTCATTATAACGGTCAAATAGTTCAGTGTAAAACACTGAACACTTTCCACTCTTAGTTACCATTTTGACTGCGTAATGGAAGTTGTGGGACCGGTGAACACATCACGATACAAATAAAAGTTATACATGTCGTTTTTAATTCATTATTTAATAAACGTACCACTATGCCGGTGTAAAAAAGAAGCAACTGACAATTTTTGTGGATTAATTCAGCAGTCTATAATGATTTGCTAACCCGAACGACAACGTTAGCATCGCCGCTAGCTAGCTAGCTAACAGCGCTAGCTCACTAGTAGCGCTAGCTAGCTAGCTAACAGACATAATATTTATTGCATTTTTAACCCAGCAATATTGGTACCGTGACAAATTAATGCGCTTTTATTATAATATGAATACACACCTTCTCTTCAAATGTGTGACCTTCTTCTCTTCTCTTCTCTTCTTCTGTGACCTCTTCTTTCTAACCTCGTGAACGTGCTACTTGACAATGATACAGTAGTGGGTTGAACTCCTCCTTCGACAAATAATAATTTGAGTAAATAGTGATGATAAAATTAAGCATTTGAGGGGAAAAAGGTGACGATAGTGTTTGTAATTGCTAATACATATGCTTTTTGTATTTTTCATATCGCAGCACATACTAAAAAGGATATATCAGAGACCTCCCCCCCCCATTGTTAATATGGTTTGACCCAACCGACGTGCCAAAGCTCGCCAAAAAGTAGAACTAGGAGATATTACAGTACTGGCGCAGGCTGTGGTTCAAGTTTGCCTTTAGCAGATGTTTTGTCTGTCACATCAATCTGTCAGCTTCCATCTCCTCCTCAGTTCAGAAGATTTTGAGGAACATGGCGTATTGGCGGTGTGTGATTTGCTTTGTTTTTTTTGCGTTAACATTGAAGTCTCTGCTGAGCCATATTAACAAGGCACATGGCCGCAGTCCAGATTTCCGTGTTGTATGTGGAATTAATGGATGTACCGAAGAATACAGAGTTTTCAACTCTTTCTACTACCACATCAGACGTAGACATGCTCTGTATTTTGAAAATGGAAGCCCACCTTCTGGGTTGTGTTAGAAATTAAAATCAATGTTTTGATGGTATAATGTAGCTTAAACATACCGTCAGTTTAAACGCTCTTTTATACTGAAAAACCAGAAATTCTTGTGCACAAGCAGTTAAGCTTTTATTCTGAAAATCCTTCATCTACGGTTAGCATGTAGCATGTGGCTAATATACGAATTCCTAAAGAGGTGAATTGAGAAGCGAAATGACTTGGTGTGGTGAAAACCGAAACCTACTGATTTAACACTACAACGATAGATGTCGAGATACTACCATGTTGAATATTAAATGAAAGTACAGTTTATTTGAATACATTATTGTTTACAGACGAGAGTAGCATGTGACAACATCCGGAATGACCGGAAACCAAACGAGCCGAGAAGTATTGTTTAGAGTATTGATTACAGCGTTTAGAATGTGTTAAATGAAAAGTGATGAAAGAGAATATGAGGAGAAACGGCATGTTAAGCATATATTGAATGTGAAAAGAACCTATCCTCTGTTTAAATGCAATAACGGACATTGGAGACGAGGTGAGCCGGCTGGCGGGGAGGAGCCAGCAGAGGATATATATAGCAGCGCCGGAGGAGAGATCCGCTGTCTTCTTCTTGCTCAGGAGAACCAGATCACAGCTGTTTTCTGCCGGAACAATATTCTGTCTGTAACACTACCGCGCCTTTTTTTAATTAAAGTATCCCATTTGAATCTTTTCAGAGACTCCATTTAGTCTCATTTTAAAGCTTCTCTCCTGGACGCGAGAATAAAGAACATATTTAACAATTGGCGAGCCAGCCAGGATCTCGCAAAACCGGGAGAGACTACAGCAGGCTGCTTGCTGGACCCGCTGGCATCCGTTCAACACACAGAGAGCTCAAATCAACTAAGGAGAAACCTGTTATATCGAATTCTTCAATAGTTAATGTAGGACAATGTTAGTTCTGTGTGTTTGACGGCGGCCAGCGGATCCTGAAAATAGCTGTGCAATTTAAGTTAAAACAAGCCTAAATTGATAAATATTGGTATCATACCACGTGGCGTTGCTTTGTTACAGGCAGGGTGAGTTCAATTTCTTTTTTTCTATTTAACCCTGCATGCTATTCGTTTGTCTGTTATTACATGTCGGCTAGAGGCCAATCACTATATGTGTCTTTTGTTGCGTTTTACGTTTTACGTGAATGGTTTTAGGCCATTAAGCAGTCGGGACTGCTTGAGGCAAAGACACAGCCAAAGTTTGAAGCTAAGGTTATTGGAGTGAGTGTTTTGTGTAACAACAGCGTGAGGCTGTTTTTAAAAAGTCCTTTTTCACGGAAAAGGCCTGAGGAGTTTGAAGCTTTCAGTGGTTACTCTATTTCTGTTTTTCAAGACATTGCGTTGTGGATTACGGCAGGAAGTGCGACATTCGTGCGTTAGATAGACGATATTCTTCTGATTGTGTTTGCTTAGCGTCCTATTAGTCCCATAAATAGCGTGTTTAAACAGAAGAGATGACCATACTGGCTCTTAAAGTCAAAACATTTACGTACATGGGTAGAGGGCTATGACGTAAGGGTATGAGGCCCATTTAAACAGACCATACTGGCTCTTAAAGTCAAAACATTTACGTACATGGGTAGAGGGCTATGACGTGAGGGTATGAGGCCCATTTATCATTGTAAACTAAATAGAAATGTTATTTTAAACTACAGTGTTGTGTGTTGAATTTACTAGACAAAATATCACCTCACCAATTTCAACTCCAGGTGTTTTCTCAAATCCCTTTGTTCTTCAGGTCAAAGGTTGGAAAACCAGTTGCCATCTTGTCTTGACCTCATGTTCACGGTGAGCCACACGGCAGTCACCATTTCATGAAATGCTAATTGAAGTACTCTGTTTGCTTTAACACACTGAGGCTAGGCATTCCATCTTCTAAAGAACATCATACTTCTTGTTAGAGTTAGAACTATTGGAAGTACTTCTGCTGGTAAATGTGTATTGGCGGTTTTGTGAATATTCTTCTTTGCAAATGTGTTTTGGCGGTTATGTGCTGTGTTGTTTAACCATAGTGTAAATTCCTATTTTAAAGATATTTTTGAGGAAACTAAGTTTCTCCTTGTTAAAAACGAGTCAGTTTTGAAACAGCTATTCCCGAGTGGATTACGCTGGAATTTAAAATAGCGCACTCTGGTGGTAGTACAGAATTATTACCCAAATAGCGGAAACACCATAACATTGTGAATTTGAACCAAATTCATATTTCAAAGTCAAAACCATACACGGTACAACTTTATTTTAACATTTCATATTTTAATTTTGCATATTTTTTATATATTTAACTTTATTAATATTTTACCTTAAACTTAAAAAAAAAAAAAACTATAAAAATAATAAAACCTTGAGCAAGAAAAAAAAAAAAAAAAAAAAAAAGTTAAAGTTCGGACGAACAGCAACGAAGGTGCTAGTCAGAAGATTAGTGCTTCATCTTTGATAAGTTCATAAATAATTAGAGAACATGTCACCAAAACAAACTAAGTTGAGACTAGACGCAGGGCCAGGCTCAACTGCAGATATCAAGGAAAGGGTAAAAATCAGATCCGATGCTTTAACAGTTTCAAGTAAAAGACAGAGGACATGGATCAAAGCCGGACAACCCTCTTGGTATGGACCTGTAAACATTGCTATGAACAGAGCTGAAAAAAGAAAAGCTATGGTTGCAAGTCTGGTATTCCATCTGGAAGATGCCAGCCAAGGATTGACAAACAGCTTACATGTGGAAGAACTTGGCAGAATAATGAAAAAGGAACTCAACAGAGGAATGGAAGAGAGACGAAAGGCAGTTGAAGCCCATAATGACATTATTGAAGAGAGACGAAAGTCAGTTGAAGCCCATAATGACATTGTTGCAGATAGACAACGGAGAGAACAAGAAGAACGAAGAACCGGTGCATATACCTCCATGCCATTGATAGCGGCTGGAAGAGGAGGATTTCAATACAAATCATGGACTCACAGGGACATGGAAGCATTAGTGTCAAAGCTACCTCCACTCACGAAAGGAGGTCAGAAGTGGGTGAATGATCTGAAGAGATACACAGCCCAGGACCACCTGTGCTTGGGATACATGAGGGACCTGCTCGGACGGATTGAAAGACGACTTGAAGTGAGAGCAATAGATTCCGAGGCCAATTGCACAAATGACCCAGATGAAACTCCATTCAACTACATCAGGTCGAATTATTGGGCTGCTATTCGTCACATCTACCCAACAACACGGAGTTTACATGCCCTCAACAGCCTGAGAAAAGAACCGGGGGAAGACATGTATGCCTTCCTGAAGAGATGTGAAGGAGTGTGGGAGGACTCCACTGCAGAACGACATGACGTTTCACCGTCTGTCGTAATGCTGTGGAAGAACGCGGTCATTAACGCCCTTCCCCAATCAGTGCAGGCAAGCCTGGGAGATGTGGTGGCAATAGACGCTATACCCATTGAAGAATGGAGACAACATCTCATTTACAATGATATCAAATACCAAGCAACCCAGAGATGTCAAAGACGTACAGAATTTCCAAACATGAACCAAATGCCGCAGACAGCCTGGTATCAACCACAACAATGAGGAAGCTTAGAGGACCAGACCATCAGGTGATGCATCTTCAGCACTAGAGTATTTGGAAATCCAGCTACATAGAGCCACATATGTCACCACAGGAGGGAGAGGTTGAATGTTATTTAAAAGATAGTGAGTAGAATATTGCATTTACACAGAGCATCCACGGGTTAGAAGTAGCAGAGTAGAACATTTAGCAGACTATTTTTGTAATTATGAGAAGGAAAATACATTACGAGTGATGTTGTTCCCCCACACAGAAAACTATTGTGTCCACACAACTAGTGAGGTCAAGAAGACGGGCTTCCACCCAAAATATGCAAGGGGCGGCGATACACCTGACGTGAAGCTGTCCAGACCTGAAAACAGAAACTCGATTATGTGGTGGTGAAGTCTGGCTACAAAGGGAGGTGTCCGATAGGGTCGCTTGTCTCAAACCAGTGAAGAAGTCAACAAGAACCCAGCTGAACTAGAGAGTGACTGTTAACGGGAGAACAGTGACGGAGCGACGGAGACTGGCCCAACATTTTCCAGCCAGTACATAGATGGACCCCGTCAGAAGACCGGGGCTGTGTTTAAAGGGGAACTTCATTTATTGTTAGCCAGAAGTGCAGTTTTTAATCAAACAATTATTTGATTTATGGAGTCAGATTACATTTTTCTCATAAACACAATTTTATAATCGGTCTGGAGTATCTGTTTTAAGGCGTGAGCTGCAGATTAAATAACATAACACTGATTGAGAGCTTGGATGAAGAAGTTGTAGGGTTTTTACAACAGTTTCAAGAATCAGTCTTTATTTATTTATTCTTGAGTAACTTTACTGATTTGTGGTGTTGTGCGTAAGGCAATATCTCATTTGAGTGAGGGGCACCAGCCCTTCATGCAGGTCACTCTCTGAGAGAATAGTTCATATTTTCCCTCCAGTTTGGAGAAATATTATTTTATCATATGTTAGTTCAGCAGTGTCAACCAATCCTCTAATCCTAGAGTTATTGAGACGCATTAGCGACATCAGGGGTATTGTTTTTCGTAGCAACAAATGCATAATACCATGACAAAAGCCATTATTGAAACAAGTAAACTATTAGAAGTGCTAATGGGAAATGTTTTGTGAATATGCATTTATGCCATCAGAAAGCCATACATCATATGATATTTTTGTACGCCTTGTGGGTACACGGAGAATTTATATTTATTTAATGCAACGTTATGGGTTTTACATGTCCTGTTCATAATAGGGTAATCATTGCAATATTAATTGAGCATTTCATGCTCAAATGAGGGAGTGTCATGATTATACAGATATGTTGATTTCAGTGACGTAGTTAATAAATAATAACATGTAGTTGACAATAGGTCTCATAACAACAAGAGGTATGCCAAAGCTTGGGCCTTCTCCAAGGAGGGAGTGGTCCAGTTTTAGATATTAGACAAATAGAAGTGGATGAATATGTCAGAACTCTGAGTAATATTATGCAAGTTTTGTCTACACAGCAGGCTAGGAAAACTACAGAGATACCAGACGAGACACCAGAAGAGACTCCTGTTCGGCCAGGTGATTGGGTGAGGGTGAAGGTTCACAAAAGACAGTGGGCTCATCCCCGGTGGACGGAAGCGTGAAAGGTTGTAACAAACTTCACACGCGCTCCGGTTTAAAGGTAAAGAAAAAGGAGCAAATTGACACCACCCAGCTGATAACAGACTGTCACCCTTCACTGGCGACTTCCAGAACATTATTGGGAGTTAGGACTGATTTGGCAGAGCTGGAACAAAACAATAAATAGAAATAAGATAAAGATAGAAACAGCTCAAAAGACAAATTGTCTATAGATTTGTATAGATTGTACATTAATGTGAAAACCTATTTTTTTGTTTTACATCTGAAAAAGAGTCCAATTTTTTGTATGTTATTTTTGGATTCATTATTTAAATTCTGTAACGGACACAACCAGGGATAAAATAGAGATGATGACGAGAACAAAGCCAAACCAATTGTGGGGTCCCCTAGGGATAAGAGTCAGAATAGCATTGTTGATTGTGCTCATTACACTTGGCACCTTGTTGGTTGGATGGGGAGTACAATATCAAGTAAAACATGGAACCATTAGTTCACTCATAGAGAATGCCCACATCACTAACAAGACTCCAGCTGCGTTTCACAGACTTTCACTTATCCTCAGAGCCAAAAGATCAGCTGAGCAACAAGAGGAGGAGTTAGAAATACTCGGTCCCAAACAAGAGGCGGTTATAATCAAGATGATTCACCCCCCTATATGCAGTTCTTGTATCAAATGATGAGATGGGTTTAAGTGATCGGGATATGTAAGTGATGGGGATTTACAGATTAGGGGAATCTCTAAATCCACTGGATCCATGTTTTAGTCTGTACCAGAAACACCCCCTGTTAAGTTTATGAACAACCGACCGGTGACCTGAGTAGAATTATTGAAAATGATTACAGTTGAAACAGGCTACTAACCCAAAAGTACAGCTTTGTACGTACAAACTCTATGAACAAAATGTCCTAGCAGACAGTGGCGACATTGCAGATATGTCCAGTCACCAAAGTTATTTATGTTCTAAATAACAGTGAGATTTAAAGTGATGTAGAAAATATGGAGACGTTCCTTTATAGTGTGTGAAATATGTGGTGCTTGAAGCATCTAGGTATTTAAATGTATGGAAGAAAGTGGTTTCCTGAAAGAGTTAATTGGAGTAAACATGTTACAGTGGGTGAAAACAATGTTTAGGGATATGGTACAATTATTAGAAAACATTAACTGGGCTTAGATGACATTTAACATCAAAGAAAGATAGTATGGTTAGGAAAATAGAGTGGGAAAGATTGGATTTATTTTACCTCAGTGTGTTAGAATTAACTATAGATAATGCGTCCCGAGATCTCTCTCTCTATCTCTCCGCCTGTCAGAACACTACGACCCCAACTTCCAAGCAGACAAAAGACCTCACCACGGAAGACTCCTCCTCCTCCATCAAACAGACAGAGAAGCAGAGTTGAACCATCTCCACCTGAGGAATCCAGAACTACAGGTGACATAAAAGGCACACTCTCATCGGTCCCCCACAGGACATGAAGTTCCAAGCTGAGCCACAAGATTTGGACACAAGAGCAGAGTGTGGGACATGAGAGTGGAATACGCCCTCCATGCAACAAAGTAGAGACTGTAAAGGAGGAGATGAAATGCAAAGCAGATGGGACACTGAAAAGAGTTACAGCGGAAGGATCCAAGAGCAGATGGACTGAGGAGAAGGTGGACGGAGGAGAAGACAGGCCGGAGGAGTTGGCATGGTCCGGCAGAAAGTGAGGGGGTCGTGGCTTGACAACCAGAGGGGGAGAGAAGGAAAACGGGAGTGAGTGAGTTTACACATAAACACACTTATTCACCAACGAGAAATACGGAAAGAAAAAGATTTATTAGCCATGAATTAATCAATTGGTTAATTTATAAAGAAAGAAAGAGAAAACTATTAAATAACCTTAAAAACACACTGAGGGTAGAACATATTATTCAATCTTTTCATCATAGGAACAAATTATTCTTTAAGAGTTTTTTTTATTCATGTGTGAATTTGGGTAAGATTTAATTTGTTACAGTATAGACCTACAGTTTAAAGGGATGGTTTTAGTAACCACTCTATAAAAGCAGACAAATCTTTATTTGTATGGAAAATGTTAAAGGTAGAGCTAGTACCAAGCCAAAGATAGTATTCCAATCTAGAGTATTGATTTCTCCATTGTAGCATGGTTATTACCCCAGGAGGGAAGATTAAGGTGGAAATAACATTTGTTTTTTGTCCAAGATGTAGAGTTTTAAAAAGACACTGGGCAAAGAGAGATTGCACATTTTAATTTAAAAAAAAAACTAATATAATTGGGAGTAATACATGCGGGGCCTTGGATCACTCATTGTGATGGTGCATATTTTACAACAAATATCGTTCAGGGAGAAGGGGTCGCTCGACCCACCCTGCAGATGTTTTAAATCTTACTTGCAGCTTCAGAGGGAGCGCACGGCACCAGAGTATGAGTTTTAAAAGACAAGCGCCACCAGCTCCTAAAGGTCATCCATTCACCAGATGACCTGACATTTAGAGATGTTATTTAAAGGAGAAACATATCTGCCATAGGTGTAAATTCCTGAATTGAACTGCAAACCATTAATGAAATGACTTCTGTTTTAAAGTCCTTGTTAAAGGAGGGAGTAATTATCACATGATCTAGCACCCAATAGTTGGGTCTAGAACCTCAATTCCGTGACCATTCTTCTGCTAAGATGTTTTGACACTTGATTTGACATCATTGGACCTTTTATAAAAAATATAGACCCAAGGTCCCTCCCAAAAATCCCGGCAATTTTTGCTAGAGGGCCAAATCCAAGATGGCTGCTCGCGCCATCTTAAAAAATTAACTTTTGAACCAGAGCGCCTAGAGTCATGTGTAAATGCACTTTTTGGGGTAAGTCGGCCACAAGGATTCAATTTCTGACATCAGTTTGGTGCGATGACATCGTTCGGACCCACAAATCCAAGATGGCCACCATCCGGTCGAGAAAATATACACGTTTTGAACGGGAACATGCAGGATCACGAGGTACCGGTCACGGCAGTAGAACAAGCACTCACTGTTATAAACTGAAGTATATATATGTACTATATATGGGGGCGGAGCTTCCTACAGGCGATATAGGCGGCGCCACAAATAAAAAAATAAATAAAAAAAAGTTTGCTTGGCGCAGTTTTGGCTCTATATCTGCAACCATTATTTAAAAAAAAATAATAATAATCTAACATAAGGGAAAATGAGCCAAAAATCTAAAATGGTCGGTCGGTCTAAGAGCCTCAGCTTTAAGTGTTCACAGTCAGAACATGCTAGAGCGCTGTGCATTGATGGGTATCTGTCAAGTGTTTTTAAAATTGAGCGTTGAGGAAAGAAAGACTAACGTTAGAGAACTGTGAAGAGGCAAAAGCCATCGGGGCGCAGTATAAAAACAGAAGAAAAGAAGAAGAAGAGAAACGTGCCAAGTTGAAAGGTAGGCTATGCCATTTTGATTGTATTGTCAACATTAGCGAATGGATCATGTAATCTTGCTAGATAGCCAAGCCAACGTTAGCTAGCCAGCGTTTGTTATTACCATTCAGTAGAAACTGTCATAAGGCTATTTTTGTTGTGTCATGAAATAGAAATATTAGTAATAATAACAATGTTAGTTTTGGTGTAGCGAGCTACACGTTAAGTTTACCTCAGAAAGCAGATTGACTATCCGAGTCAAAAATTTGCCAAATTCACCCTGTCATAATGTGCGCTAACGTTAGCTAACTAGCTCAGTGGTTCTCAACTCCAGTCCTGTTGAATGTTTTCGTTCCAACCCAGAACTAACACACCTGATTCAACTGTTCTAATAAGATAGTCATAGCTCTTGATTAGTTGAATCAGACCTGTCAGGCTGTCCAAATGCTTACTAACTAAATAATAGCTACATTTAACAAATGGAAATTGTTCTTAATTTCTTATCTGCCCCCATATCAATATCTAATACGTAGGCCTACTTGTGTTTCTTATAGGGATTCATGAGTATGCCGCACGATATGGATCATAGCTTGTGACAATGTCCAACATTCCGTGTATCCTGCAGTGTGGAAGGGTTTGCAGCAAAGCCACCGATGCCATTACCTCAATTGAAAAATGGGACACTCTAAAGAACAATACAGAGTTATGGAGCGGTCTTGACAAGTTCGGAGACGTCCATACATCCATCGACTGGGATACAGGTCCCGTCGGACACTGTGTCCATGATACATGTAGGTTGACCTTATGCAATGCCACAAAACTGGAACAGGCCAACAACAGACAGAAAAAACGAGTTGTCGATGAATGCCAAGCTCAGTCTTCGTCTACGTCTGACATTAGTTCCACAGCTGCAACTCCATCTTTCAAGCGGCTGCGATCTAGTCTAGGGCTGATACACGATAAAAATAAAAGTGTGTGGTGTTGTAAGACGGAGTCGGCAAAACATCCAGAATCAAAGTTGGTCCTGATTTCGTACGATCATGCATGGGCAGCGTTCAAGAGCCATACGGTGGCTCTGGAAGATGAACTAATGCGCGACAGAATCAACTGTCTGATCAATTATGCAGCTGATCAGCCGTATGCACTTGAGATCAGATATCATCACAAATGCTGGTTTAAATATGTTCGTAACTACCAGAGAATGAGTGAAGATGACAAACTTCCCCACATGCACAATGTCACTCTCCGTGAAGCTCAGACAATTTTCTTTGATAACATCAGAACAGTTATCTTTGATGAACATGAACTAAGGTCACTGCAGAGCCTCCTCAGAGATTACAGCTCTATCGTTTCTCGGTATGGATTCCCAACATCTGGAGTCAAGTCATCCTACATCAAAGATATCCTGACCCGGGAGTTTAAGGACAAGATCGGCTTCCACTCTCGTCCTCAGAGAAACCAGAGCGACCTAGTCTATGACATGTCTGGGAGCGGTTCATATGTCGAAGCAGCGATCTCCTCTATTGGTGTCAGCAGTGAGCAACTGGTGCAAAATGTGGCTGCGCGGCTCAGAGATGATGTCAAGTCCATCAAACTCGTCCCATGGCCTCCACGAGTCGAGGAGCTAGAGGAGGAGGAGGAACTCCCGCCTCTCGTTTTGCAGTTGCTATCGGCTTTGCAGGGGAAGCATGGGGTAGATCTGTCTCCAAGCACACTTTCTCTCACCTCTCTCATCACACAGTACATTATAAAGCGACCCACCACTACCGCCATCAATGCCACCGTCACCCTTCACGGATTGACTCGTAGCAAGGAGCTTGTTGATTCGTACTACAAGCTGGGCATGGGGATCAGTTACCCAAACGTGCTTCTGCTACGTGATGTTTGGACAATGCATGACCTTGAGCGGTGCTCGGTCTGTCCGGCAGAGATCGCTGAAGGGGAACCAAGCATCAGTATCATCGACAATGACGATTTTCGGAACGATACATTGACAGGAGGAGGTACTTCACACCGCTGTAATTGGATGTTTCTGCAACGCGAAGAACGTCTTGTACATAAGCATGAGGCAAACACCCAGGATGAGCAACCGCGGATCAAACATGCCAAGACTGTCTCGGACGTGCTGACTGAGAAGGCCTCTGAGATGCAAACGGTTATGCCATATAGGACCGTCAAGCGTGGCGAGCCTCCGATCCGTCCTAAGCCTACTACTGTCTCATCGAGTACTGAGCCTCAGCGCCAGCGAAGCATTATTCATGCCCTTGCACGTGCTGATGTGAATGGTGACCGCCCTGTTGCAGCCGAACAGAATATCCCTTCGTACAATGGGTTTCACGCTGGATTGAATATGTGGCAGGACAAAAGCAAGGCTTATTTTCATACATCTTACAATCAACCGCCCGACAAGTCAGTTGTGAAGGACGTCATGGACAAGCTGGTTACCATCATCGCAACTAAGCACATGCCCTTTGCCTTCTTAGTTGGAGATCATCCCGTGTATGTCCTCATCACCCTGCTCAAGGCCGAAAACCCAAGCAAATTCAGTGCCATTGTACCTTTTCTTGGTCCCTTCCATACACAGTGTGTGATGATGAGTGCCATCTACAAGCGGTACAAAGGTAGTGAACTAGGTGAGGTACTTGTCGCGGCTGGAGTTATTGCCGATGGCTCCGTCGATCGTGCACTGAAAGGCAAACATTATAAGAGGGGGCTACGCTGCTTGCGACTCATCTACGAGGCCCTTATGTGTCAGCTGATGAAGGAGAACCTCGGGCCCGACCTGGCTGATGAGACGAGGGAGAACCTTGACATTCTGAGAGATACGAGTCAATCCGAGGAATCCCGCGCTGATGCTCATGTGGCACTAGAGAATGATGCTGACCTCAAGAGCCTTGTCACCAACATGTTCACCCACGTTGAGGCCAGTGACATGGCAAACTACTGGAGGGATTTCCTGTCCATGACAGACGCGCTCATGCAGAATGTACATGCGGTCCATATATGCAACTGGGATGAGTATGTGAGCTCTCTGCGTGCGATGCTGCCATGGATGGTAGCTTACGACAACAATAGATATGGGAAGTGGCTGCCAGACTTTTGGGCGATGTTGACAGCTCTCCCTGCAGATCAGGTTGCGTTCCTTCGTACTGACTTCACCCAGTCCATCACAGGCAACCCCTATTCCAACATGGCCTGGGACATGTGGATCGAATGCACCATGAACAAGGGTAGCAAAATGAAGTCTGGTTGGTTCTCTATCCTACAGAATGAGAAGCAGCTGCTGGTGCACTCCAGAAATGTGAACAATGTGGCCCAGATCCGGGCAGCTCACAATGCCCTTGCGAACCGAAAAAAGACAAAGAGGAAGCACACGGAATGCGGCCCCAAACGGATGCGAGAAGATGAGCAGTGTGTGCAAGACCTGGTTGAATGCATGCATGAGTTTGACACCTTCCCGTTCGATACGGCCTCAACCACCCTCCGTACCTTGCAGTCGGCCATGCCCGCCTCTGATGAGCTCGTTGCAGACTTCAACTCAGCCCATGCCGCAGGGGAGAAGAAATTGACCCACTTTTTGGAAGAACGGGTATTCAATAAGAATACCTCTCTTCATGCACCCGTCCCTCTGTGCAAACGATTGACGTTTGCGAAGGCGTTAAGCAAGGAGAAGCCATCAGATGAACTCAAGGCGAAAGCTGCAGAAATGGAGCGAAGCGCCCTCAAGGCATTGATAAACCTGGTTGAGGGCAGTCAACTTGTGAACCTCCCCGAGTTGCTCGAACATCGCATTGTCGAGGAGTGTGTGCCATTATTTAACTCCAACGGCACCTTCAGAAAGACACAGAAGAGCATGCTCGTGCAGAAGCTCTCTCTGGAATCTGTAGATCTGCAGGAATCATACATCGCTCTTGTGGACATGGGCATGATCTGGAGGATGGCAACTCCATCAGCAGAGGATCGGCGGACGCAAGATGGCAACCCATACAAGTGGTCGGACTATGTCCACAAGCTATCATCTATTATCCTTGCACGCCATCATAATGCTCACCGTATCATATGTGTGAACGACCCGTACGACACAGCATACTCGACGAAGGATGACGAGCGAGACCTGAGGGTACAGGGAAACACACATGTGCCCAACACCTACATGAAATTGGGTGACGCATTCCCCACTGCCAGAATGTTCAAGACGCTGCTGTGTAGCTCCAGCAACAAGGGGCGGCTGCAGAAAATGATATGCAGCTACCTGACCGATCTTGCACAGAGTGTTGATGTGGAGATTGTCTACTCTGTCGGCTCCCACTGTACCAACTTATCAACCCAACAACCGATGCAGAACTACAGCTTTGACCAGTCTGAGGCTGACACTGTCCTGTTCTCCACCTATGTAGTTTTGCGCGAGTCAGGCTACAGTGGTCCAGTTGTCATCGATGCCACTGATACTGATGTATATGTTGCGGCAGCACTTATCTCACAGCAGCTGCCAGGTATGCTCTGTATCAAGAGGAAGCAGGAAACGGTACGCTGCTGTGACATGACAACTGACATGATGGCCGACTGTATTGTGCAGCTGCATTGTATGACAGGCTGTGATGCAAACTCAGGCTTTTACGGCAAAGGTAAGAAGTCTGTGTATGACCAGGTGGCGAAGAGCCCTGTTGCCCGACAACAGCTCTCGCGATGTGGAGATAACCTTGCCCTGACAGAGGAGGTGCTGGAGCAGCTCTTTGCCTTCACACGTAGCATCATCTACGGTGACAACAAGAGCAAAACCATGGCTGAGGCCCGTGCTGCTAAATGGAGGACCATCAAAAAGAAATCCTTCATCCGTCTCCCTCCGGATGCCGACAGCTTGCGTCAACATTGCCTCCGTGCCAACTACCTGGCGTATCTGGTGCGCCATCCATCGCTAAAGCACCATGCCTCACCAATCGGACATGGTTGGGAGCTGGTTGGTGGTTGCTGTCGCCCTGTACGTCACACGCGACCCGCACTCCCGATGCATCTACCTGCACCAAGGCCAACTGAAGAGGGACAGGAAGATGAGGAAGATGAGAGCGATGATGATGACGAAAATCGAGTTGCTGCTGTCCAGAGAGGCGATTCATCGGAACCGGAGGATTCAGAATGTAGCGAGGCAGGGTGCTCTGATTCAGACTGATACGGACTCTCAGTGTCATATTGATAAATAAAAAAAAAAGCAGAATTGTGTTTCATTTGTGTTATTGTTCAAAACTTGCCATTTCTCGAGGCAGCATTTTTGCGTTATTACATGTTGTTTGAAGTGTTCTCATTTGCTAACTAGTCAAGTTACAGCTAATAAAAGTATTTTATTTGAAGGTTAAGTAGTTGTATATCTTGTCATACATTCTTATTTCATGGTAAAATATTAATATGCAGATTATTTGCTTATAAGTCGATCAGTACTCAAAACGTGTGTAATTTCTCGACCGGGTGGCGGCCATCTTGGATTTGTGGGTCCGAACGATGTCATAGCGCCAAACTGATGTCAGAAATGGAATCCTTGTGGTCGACTTACCCCAAAAAGTGCATTTACACATGACTCTAGGCGCTCTGGTTCAAAAGTTAATTTTTTAAGATGGCGCGAGCAGCCATCTTGGATTTGGCCCTCTAGCAAAAATTGCCGGGATTTTTGGGAGGGACCTTGGGTCTATATTTTTTATAAAAGGTCCAATGATGTCAAATCAAGTGTCAAAACATCTTAGCAGAAGAATGGTCACGGAATTGAGGTTCTAGACCCAACTATACCTTTTGTGCCACCTGTTCCATTTCCATCTTCACTCTGTCTTTGATGTATGGGACATTCTCTTCGCTTATGTAGCTTGTCTTGAATCTTGGATCAAGGAAGGATGTGATGTCCAAGAGCTCCTGTGTCACTGGGTCGCTGTATTTCTCTTCAATGTAGTGGAGAGCTCTTGATTTGATCTCCTTGGTGAGATTTGTGTCCTGGTCAGTTTCAGCAAGCGTTGCTGTTCTGAGGAGATGGAACACTGGCTTCAGGTATGACACGCTTACGTAGTCCTCACCTGAGAGGGCGTCTGTGAACTCCTGAAGAGGACCGAGGGCATTGTTTACAGATTCAAGTACATCTATGTCTTGCCAAGTGGGGATCAGGTGCCGCATCTTCCTGTCTTCAGACAGAACCTGGCACAGTGCCTTGCTCTGCTCCAACACCCTCCCAATCATTTTCTGCCGGGAGCCCCATCGTGTCGGACATTCAGTGACCAGCGACTGTTGAGGTAGGTTTAAGTCTTGCTGTGCCTGTTTGAATGCCCTCTTCTTCTTCCAGCTGTGAGTGAAGACCGCAACCAGCTGCTTGCAAAGTCCTGTGGCCCGTTTGATTCTTTGATCATCTTTGACAGCATTTTCTGGTGGAAAACATTACATGTATTACAGTATGAAAAGCCATAAGGATAGCTCATAACACAGAATTCATAACATATTGATTACATCTGTTGTCTTCTTGTATTAAGTTCAATGACGTTTTTTTAGCAGCAGACGTCAGTTATTGCCCATAAATTAATTTTTAATTGGTAATTAATGTACAAGCAAGGAATATGCTTTTTAGATATTCCACTAAAAAACAAAAAATCATTTAATTCGTAATATAGTAGCATCAGCTGTGGTTGCACCACCCTGACATCTGCTACTACAAAAACGTCATTGACCCATTAGTAAGGGCTTCAAAAATAGGGGAGACCGCCTTTGCATCTCTCGGCAATCCGCAATTAAACAGAAGCAAGCAGTATTGGGAGGTTTTAAAGTTTACCCATGAAAGGGTTCATTTTTCTCACTAGGATAAACAGTATGTTAAAGGAGCATTGCGCTAACAGTTGGTCAGCTAACTACAGCTTGACAACAAACCTCTCGGCGCTTCGTCCCTCCCCCCTCCCAACTGTGTTTGAGGGCAGAGTAATATAGCAGAGACTAGGGCCTCTGCGAGGATAATACGAACTCTCACACTTGTAGTAACTTTGTAAACATACACACTCGCACAAACACACATTCTTACCAATTGCAAGATGCAGCCTGTGTCCGAAGCACTGCAGTCTGGTCCATTGGTTAAGTTCCATTGCTTTGATCATATTTGTAGCGTTGTCTGTTGTTATGCACGTCTGGGCCTCTTCTTTTAGACCCCAGTTGGCCAAGCACTCCTTCAGCCCCATGGCAATATTCTCCCCTGTATGGTCAGTGGGGAAGTATGCTGTCTGCAGGCAGCGGCTACACAACTCGAAGTTGGCGTTGACGAAATGCACGGTCAAACTCATGTAGGGCTCGGTCGTTCTGCTTGACCACAGATCAGTAGTTGACGCATAAAACTCCGTGTTTTCCAGATCATTTAGAACTTTGGCCTTACATTCTGTGTAGAGCTGTGGGATGGCAACTTGATTGAAGTATGTGCGGGAGGGCAGAACATACCTCTTATCCATTGTGCGTAGCAAACTTTTAAATGCGTCTTTGGTCACTGTGTTTACAGACACCATGTCCTTCGATATGTAAGTCGTTACGGCAGCGGTAATCTCCTTGTGTCTTCGGCTAGTTTTTTCATAAGGCGTCACACTGGCGAACGATGATGTTATTGTTGGCTGACTTGCCGAAGTATGGCTGCTGCTTGATTTTTCACGGTTCTTTTTCGCCATGCACTGCTCATACAAGTTCAGGTGGTGAACTCTCAAGTGGCGATGTAAATTGGTGGTATTGCCAGCCGATGTAGCCACTTTTACACGACATGTTTGGCACATCACCCTTTTCTGGTGTTCATCATCATCCTCAAATCCAAAATACTGCCAAATGACCGACGTGCTGTTTCTTTTTGGTATTAATTTAGTCGGCTCCGCTTCTGCTCCCGCTTCTGCCATGCTTGAAATTTAATGACGAGCTACACACTGATTGGGGTGGAGAACACGTCATCTGGTCACGCGCAGGCTGCAGCTTTCTGATTGCTAGCTGGCACAGAGCCTTGGGCATTCATGTGAAATTATTGACGAAATTATTATTATTATGCACCAAGAAAAACCGCAGCTTTGACGATCCCAAAATCGTGTTGTCTGAGATCGCGATTTTCGGTCTAAAACGATAGATCGTTCAGCCCTACGTCCCATATTAGAGCTAGAACATCTATATTACATTTTATGAAGGATTTGAGCTTATCAGAAATCTGTCCGGATCTGAACCCAAACAATATAGAATATTCTTGTCACTCTAGCACACATAAAACCTATTCACGGATAGATTACTTTCTAATATCAACACAGATAAGATATAAAATTAAAGACTGCAACTATGATGCCATAGTGTTACCTGATCATGCCCCGATATCTTTTATATATGTAGATTCTAAACTGGTTAATAGCCCTCTGAGATGGCGTTTTCATATAAACTGGCTACAGGACCCAGCTTTATAGACTTTATTGGGAAACAAATAGATATGTTTTTTGAAATGAACACAAGTCAGACCTCGGCTTGTATCAGATGGGAAGCTTTTAAAGCCTTCTTGAGAGGACAGATGATAAGTTTGACGTCTCCTAAATTAAAACGCATCCGTCAAAAACTGGAAGAGCTGGATTATAAAATTAAAGTGCTAGAGAAAGACAAGTTTATGGATAGCTCAGAAAACCCACATCAGGAACTATTACTTCTGAAGGGTGAATACAATAAAATATCTGCTGAGAGGGCTGCGAATAGCTTGTTGAAGCTTAAACCACATTTTTATGATCAGGGAGAAAAACCAGGTAGACTTCTGGCCTGGAGAATTAAAGAGCTACAATCAGAAAGATCTATTAATGCAATCGAAAATTCTAAGGGAGATGTGGCTGTGGATCCTGAAGAAATAAATGTAACCTTTAGACAATTCTATGAAACGTTATACTCCTCAGAATATCCGCCTAATTCGGATGCTCAAACTTCATTTTTGGATAATTTAAAATTCCCAAGTGTCTCAAATGAAGAAAAAATCAACCTGGATTCTGATTTGTCAACAGAGGAAATTATAGAAGCAATTGATGCCATGAATTCTGGCAAAGCAGCTGGTCCTGATGGATTACCAATCGATATTTATAAGAAATTCAAGAGGAAACTTTTAACTCAAATTATAGAAATGCTTCAGGAATCCTATAAAAAAGGGTCACTCCCTCCCTCATTGAGAGGTGCCATGATCATTTTAATTTTAAAACCAAACAAACCAGCCCATAAATGCCAATCTTTCCGTCCAATCTCACTTCTAAATTCGGACATTAAAATTCTCTGCAAAGTATTAGCACGTAGATTGGAGTCTGTTCTCCCTGTCATTATAGATATGGATCAAAATGGATTTGTTAAAGGGAGACAAGGCTTTCATAACGTACGGAGAGTGTTAAATATACTTCACGAGAGGAAAGACGCGCCAGACACTGCTCTGCTATCAATCGATGCCGAAAAGGCGTTTGATAGCATAGAATGGCCTTTTCTATTTGCAACACTAGACCGTTTTGGATTTGGGACTGCTTTCTGCAATTGGGTAAGGTTATTGTACACTCAACCCACAGCTGAAATTCTGACTAACAATGTTATTTCTCAACCATTCAATATTAATAGGGGGGTCAGACAAGGGTGCCCTTTGTCACCCCTCCTATTTACACTCGCCATAGAGCCCTTCGCCATAGCAGTCAGGACACACAAGAATATTTCAGGTGTCAGGTTAGGACAGCTAGAACATCGCATAGCTCTTTTCGTGGACGACATCATTTTGTTCCTCACGGATTTAGCTAATTCAATTCCAGCTTTACTAAATGTAATTAAGACGTTTGGATTATTTGCGGGTTATAAGGTGAATAATGCAAAATCCTCCATAATGTTATTGAATGGAAAAGAAAGATGCAATCTTATGGACCATGTGTCCTCATTCAACTCAACAGACTCTTTTACCTACCTAGATATACATATAGTGCCTGATATAGGAAAAATTGTAAAAAAACAATTATGATCCTGCTCTTTAATTTAATTTATAAATCACTGGAAAGATGGTCTAATATGCCAATTTCTTTAATAGGGCGAATAAATATACTGAAAATGAATATCCTTTCAAAACTATTGTACCTGTTCCAAAACATACCTTTACCCTTGCCACTATCGCATTTCACTAAATTGAGGAAAACTTGTTCGAATTTCATTTGGAATAATAGAAGACACAGGCTACGTTTAAGCAATAGCTCACGACAGGCCGTGGTATATGCTCATTATATCACAGCTAAGGGGGTTGTCGACCCTCCGCTTCGCGTCGGGACGAACCACGCCCCTTAGCTGTGATATAATGAGCATATATCACGAACTGAAGTGAGCTATTGCTTTTATAAAACGGTTACCAAGTGTGGCAATATGAAAGAAAAATACACACTCTAATTTAAATAGTTTTTATTCGTAAATAATGATGATCAAAATAAAATAGTCCCTCCGTTGCCTTCTGCACAAAACATAGTGCGAGGTGGTTGCTATGCAACAACACTAACAGCTATCGAACATATTAGACAGAGAGCGTTGATCCATTATTTGGTTGTTTATTTACATTAATGTGTATGTTGCTGTTTATTGTGCAGCCACTGAAAAACTGTCCAGCATCAGTAGCATGGCTTACGTGGTCACTTATATAGGTTGAGGTTGTTCTAGGCTGTTGCTTGGCGTGGCGAGAATATTGCTCCACTTTCTCCGGTCCCAGTGCTTGGGCTTCCAGTAGCTCTGGAGAGAGCTTTCTCAGCCTGTGGCCACTAACGGTCATCATTGCTCTGCTTTGTTTCAAGACCCGCATCAGAAAGCTTTTGAATGGTGCTACTTTTCCAGTTGGTCTACCTGCTCTTCACGTAGCTCTGCATGTCGTCGTTTAGGTGCTTTCTTGAGATAGGCACTGCTCAATCCACTCCTCCATAGTAAGACCCCCCCGGAGGTCGAAGTTAATCTTAAATGTTTCCATCTTAGGCTTTGTAAGTTTGTTTCGTAACTGAAGACATTTTAATATATTTATAAAACTGACAAGTCAAATCAAGCAATCTGATTGGTCGATAGTGTTTTTGCGGACCTCTTTGATTACAGATTTGAAAACATCGTTGCTTGCTTTAAAAGTAGCACAATTCATTATGTCAAACCTTGGAAAGAGTCTAGATATCCCTGCCCTAATGCCAAAGGAACTGCACACTGAATATGTTTTGCCGTTTGATGTCTATGTCTGGACCGCTGCGTAAAAAGGAGGGTTTCTGCCCCGTTACTTATCCGCTGCTTTTTTGTTCCACTATGAAAAGCAAACTGCAGGCAGTTTGCTTTTCAGCCCATCGGTATACTGTTTTTCGTAGACGCGGAGGGATACTGACTTTTTGTGAAAAGTAACTTACAATTCTACCCATGGTATACGCTCAGTATATCACGGCTAAGAACCAATCAGATTGAATGATTTGACTTGTCCGTTTTATAATTGACGTTATTATACTTACCGTATGACAGAGGAGGACTCAAACTTCCTAACTTCCAGTGGTATTACTGGGCTGCCCAATTACGCAGCATAATGTATTACTTCTCCCCCGACCCAGTCCCAGCGTGGGTAGACATTGAAGCCTTTTCACTTACCCCTAAATTGCCACTTAACTTATACATGTATTCTGCCAATGTTAAAAAGCTCAGGGAACAAACATCTAACCCATTTGTATTGAATACAATGTTTGGTATAAAATTCAAGATGTGCTATGGGAAAAATCATCAATGTCCCGGTTTAGCCCAATCTGGGGAAATGACCAATTCAAACCAGGAAGAATGGATCAAGGTTTCTATCATTGGGCAAAGAAAGGTCTAACAAAAATAGGAGATATGTTTCAAGATGAAACGTTGATGTCATTTGAACAGTTGCATATTAAATTCGGCCTTTCAAATAGCAATTTTTATAAATACTTACAGGTACGAAGCTTTATAACTGCATCCCGCAACCAGTTATTAACTCCCCCACCACTTTCTGAACTGGAACGAGTGATCTCTGATAATTGTAATGGGAAAAGGCTTATTTCAGTGCTATATAACTTGTTGGTTTTTAACTCCACTGAATCCTCTACCGACCGGCTTAACGCCTGGAAGGAAGATATACAGGAGGATATTTCCTTGGATGACTGGGGTGTGACATGTACTGAGGCACATAGACAAACTGCGAATACCAGATTAAGATTACTACAACACAATTGGCTGATGCGCACGTACATAACACCTGTGAGATCAGTTTAATAATAACATTCCAGATATATGTACTAAGTGTGAACAGTCTAAAGGGACACTTTTTCACTGCATGTGGGAGTGCAGAGAGATTGCAACTTTCTGGTGCGAGATCTCACAAATAATTCACAAAATGCTAGATGTTAAGAATACTCTTGATCCTAAATTGTTTATTTTGGGACTTTACCCCTCCACCCCAGTCATAACAAAGAATAAAAAGAATCTCATAAACATGTGTTTACTCCAAGCAAAACGCTCGATTGCCTTGTCATGGAAGAACACTCAGAGGCCACATGTGGGCCAATGGCTGAGGGAAATGAGTAATTCCTGTTCTATGGAGAAGATAATGAATATTCTGAAAAGGAAAAATGAAACCTACGATAGGGTTTGGGGCCCGTTTACTCAACTGTTGGGCGATGTTAATGTGTCAAACATGCTAAGGAATAATAATGGAAATCCATGAGAGCGATCTGGTTGAATGGAAAAGTAAAGTACGTCTTAAACTGATGTGACTGTGTACACTTCTTAGGATAATGTTGCTACTACCCAATTTTATTTTATTGTAAAATGTCATTTTATTTAATGTCTCTTATTTGTATTATATATTTTATATTTCAATTTCATTTAATTTTTGTAATGATGTCCTGTTTTGTCTTTATCTCTGTTTTTCACATCATTTGTTTTATTTTAATGTTTTGTTGTCGTAAGTATTTGTAAGAATGAAAATTAATAAACATATTGTTTAAAAAAAAAAAAAAAGTATCGGTATCGATATCGGTATCGGCGATACTGGCCCTGAAATACTTGATATCGGATTGAATACAGATTTTGTGGTATCGCCCACCCCTACTGACGACACCGGCATATTTAGCCGGTGTCACGTGGGTCCCAGGTGACTTTGTTGTTATTTGGTACTCGAGCTGCGCATGCGCGCGATGGACATATCCAGTGCTAAACACCGCCTCTGGCGGTCAGTAGGGACCAAGCGGCAAACTCTGGGGAAGAGCCGGGACGCCAATGCGGAAGTGCCTCAAACTGCAGTTATGTGAAACTGAGTTTCAATGGATGTTTCCTTCTGCCCTTTTTTTCTTGCGACAGCAGGGCATGTTTGTTTTTTTCTTTGAGGGAACTAGTTTTTTTGAAGCTGTTGTTGGCCTGTGGAAAAATGTAATCATAACAAATGACTCCAGAAAAGCTGCGGATAGAGCCATAAGAAATGAATGCAACTGATTATTTAATGTTTATTGTTGTTTTTATATGCAATAATTTAAGCTTTGTTAGTTCCAGGTTTAATATGTGCAATAAGTCCATTTCAATACGTTTTACAATAAACATTGAACCAGTCCGGCCCTCGACTAGTACCGATTTTTCTTATTTTGGCCCACTGTGTATTTGAATTTGACACCCCTGGGTCAGAGTGTCCGTGGAGGACCGCACATTTTCCCATCAAGTTTTTTTTTAATTAATCGCAAAGATTGCTTTGAAATTGCTGCACGCGTATGCTTGTTTATAAATGAGACCCCAGGCCATACCTGGCCCTCCCACGGCAGCGCCTGGGAAGGGGGCAGTAATGGAGAAGGCCTTGCCCCCCCTATATCCTGTGCTTGGACCAGGAGAGGGGTGGGAGGAGGGTGGTGGCAGATCTGAGGGGGGGAAATTGTCCATGTTGGTGAAGTTCATTCAATAAGACATACAGATTGTAGAACTACTAAGAAAGAAGCCCTCAGTAGAATATTAGTACACTTGCTTTGGTGAAACAAAGCCCCCCTTCTCTCAGCAAGTTTTTGATCCAGAGAGCTCAGCAGACGACTTCCTGACAATTTTATTTTGAAGACAATTCAAATGTAATAAAAAAAAAAACAAGTAAGTGTGTTGTTGAACTTAGCGGAGAAATGCAGAAAAGTGAAATGATTTGAATCAAACTGGTTACAGTTCAAATGCATTGCAATGACTTTGTTAAAAACTTGAAAGTGAAATGTTAAACTGGGAGTGTAGGAAAAATAGTGAAGAAGCTTAATATTTCAAAGAAAAGGTTTAAAAAAGGTATAAAATGTATAGCCTCAATGTCCTGAAATAGCTGAATAATGTAATAGTTGAATGGTTTATAGCTGAAAGTAGGCTTGTAAGTAGTAGTGAATGAATGTATATTAATAATAATAATAATAATGCATTATATTTTTTATTAGAGCTCTTTTACGGGTGCTCAAAGCACTTTACAATTACATATTACATTACTGTGGACATTACCCACAGGATCAAATGCGGGTAAAATGTCTTGCCCAAGGACACAACGGCCTGACGCAGTGCCGGCCGAGGCAGTTTTTGAACTGGAGTTCACCAACGCCCCTTGATCTGATGATCAACGCTTTAACCACTGCGCCAAAACCGCCCTATTAAGAAGGGAAAAGAAAGTAAAAAGACTTTGAGAAGCAGCAGAATATTTTAACTGCAAACTTTTGAAATAACTTGATGGCGAGTGATCTGTCACCATGGCAACGGAATTTGATGAAACCCCCATAATACATGTGTTGATGGCTGCATCGTTCCCAAACCTGTGAAGTTTTGGGCCGTTTTCAGCATGTTTCACTGAAGTTATGAGAAAACCGTGTTTCATGGTTAGCATTGTGTTGCCATGGCAACGGCATTTGAAGAAATCTCAAAACTGTCCCATAGATGTCTTTACGGCTGGACTGTTAGCACACGTGAAGTTTGAGCACTTTTGGACAATTTTCATAGGAGTTATAGCAATATCGTGTTTTATGGCAAGGGATGCGTTGCCATGGCAACAGCTTTTGAGGAAAACTCACTATTGGCACATAGACATGTTGAGGGCTGGACCATTAACCATTATCTGAAGTCTGGTGCTGTTTTGACCCTTTTCATAGGCGTTACGACGACATCTTGTTTTTTGGCGAGGGATGCGTTTCCATGGAAACGGCATATGGTGAGATCTCAGATTTGGCTAAGAGCTGTTGAGGCATGGACCGGTGATATACAAGCGAAGTTTGGGGGGCGATCGGACCATGTCCATTGGAGTTACAGCGACATTGTGTTTTATGGCGAGGGATGCGTTTCCATGGAAACGGCATATGATGACACCCCATAATTGACGTAGAGCTGTTGAGGGCAGGACCATTAACCATTATCTGAAGTCTGCTGCTGTTTTGACCCTTTTCATAGGCGTTACCACAACATTGCGTTTCCATGGCAACAGCCTATGGTGAGATCTCAGATTTGGCGTAGAGCTGTTGAGGCATGGACCGGTGATATACAAGCGAAGTTTGGGACGATCGGACCATGTCCACTGGAGTTACAGCGGCATCGTGTTTTATGGCGTTTCCATGGAAACGGCATATGATGACACCCCATAATTGACGAATAGCTGTTGAGGGCATCATCATTAACCATTATCTGAAGTCTGCTGCTACGACGACAGCTGTGTGTGTGTCCAGAGATCAAAGGTTTCCATGGTGATGTGCAGTAATCAGTCAGAGAGTCTTTCCATTGTTCTGAATGAGAGATAAGCCTCTTGCATTTCTTACTTTTGTTGAAAAAATAATAATACAAACCTCCAGTCTGTCTGTGGGTGTGTCTGCTCTGATTAGATGATGTCACTCAGGTGTGTGGGCCCAATCTGCCCAGCAACACCATGTTTACCAACTGCAGCACTGAGTGCCATTAATAATGCATTGAGGATTATATCTGACAATTTTGCCACCTGTTAAAAAACTATGGCTCCTATCAATAAATGACCAGAAAGTGAGCATCAGGGAACCCCAATTAACTGATATATGGTGTTTTTTTGGGTTTTGTGTGTCAAATGTGAAGATGGGAGCAGTTTGTCTAAAGTTGACTTCTCTCTGTTCTGAAGAAAGTTCTGGTCAAATTTAACATGGGAGTCTATTGGAAGCTAGGTGGACTTTTTGTCACTCAGATTACTATTGGACCCGAACGGTGGGTCCGTGTGATATGACAATTGAGCAGGCCAGACTAATTATGCTCCTGAAATCTTTTGAAATTATTTGAATAGAGTGTATATTTTGGCTCTGAGAGAATATTTTTAAGACTCTCTACACCAGGGGTCGTCAACCCCTGGCACGCGTGCCACCATTGGCACGCGGCACCGTAACCAGTGGCACACTAGGAATAAGTGGGCAAAATATTAAAATGTTATTTTTGGATCCTGAACGAGACCGCCACCAGAGCGCGTCTCCCTGTTACCTGCAGAAGGAAGCCATGCACGCAACGCAGCCCCGTTCTCTTTAACTCCAGGCGACTTTCTGCTGCTTTCTTTCCGTGGTGCAGTGCTGATCGTTTCACCACAGAGGAAAGCACTTCACAAATTGCAGTACCCATAAGGAGCTGTACACATGCCGCAGTTTTTGCGTGGCTGTGTCTTTAGTTGAAAGCCCAGTGGCGATCTGCTCTTCTCTTATCGAAATAATATGCTTCACAGGGGCGGACTGGCCATCTGTGTGTTCTGGAGAACCAAAGAACGGACGATCTTCCTTATTATTATGCCGTTTAAACCAATTATTTAAATTTGTTGGTTAAATTGCGCTGACAGGTGCACACACTGCTTCCCCGCAGCAAGGCTCCCCCCGCCCTCCTGTTGTCAGTTCACGAGCGTTGAGCTCCTCACCCCCCCGCTGATAATTCACGATTGTCGGCACGCTGATGACATTTTTTTTCTTATAATGGCACTTCATATCAAAAAGGTTGCCGACCCCTGCTAAGTGATGATGTCACGCACTCAACCCCTGAAGAGTCCCTCCCATAGAGAACCATTATAAAATCTAAAACAGCCAGAAAAAAACCTGAACAACAAGTCTTGTGATCATATTAAAGTTGGAATGAAGTCTCTAGTTAAAAGTATGTGGAAGGAGAAGCATTTGGCTTAAGGTGTAGTTAAAGACGATTTGAAGGCTCTTCCCATTGACTTCCATGTTAAAAAAATAGTTTAAAAAGCTGAATATTTCAAAAAGTATTAAATATTTTTTTTAAGTTGAAGGGTTCCCATCGATTCCTGAAAAGGCTGAATAGTTTAATATGTGAATGGTTTCTGTAGCTGAAAGTAAGCTGAAGTTATGGAGAGCCAAAGTATTGGCTGAAATAAGATGAATCGGAAGAATAAAGAATCGAAGAATTATAGTGGAATGCTGTAAACAGCATTCGCACTAATAATAATAATAAGGGGAAGAATAAAGATTCAAAGAACTATAGTGGAATGCTGTAGTACAGCATTCACACTAATAAGCACATTCTTGTGCCAAAAGACGCAAAAAACATAATAATAATAATAATAGTAACACAACAATAACAAAACGGTAAACTAGCAGTGCAGTAAAAAGAGCAAATTAAACAACAAACCGGAAATAAAGATGGACAAATAATGAATGTAGGAAACTATACAGTGAATAGCGGAATGGTCAGATACGTAATTGCAGGTTATTATTGCACATTATTACTATTGCACATTATATAAAGCAGACAGTGTGTTGTAAAGGTGATTCGGCTCAGAAGAATAGGATCTGATTCATACAATAATTCTTACAGGTACACTCAATGTTGGTTTGGGTCCTATTCATTGAATTTGTTGACAATAGGACACATATGGAATATATCAGGCCTTATTTGTAAGATTATCATTAGAAATATGACTCTGTTTGCTTCAGCTGGACAGTCTTAAATGAAGTGTGAGAGGAAATAAAGAATTAGGGCCTCAGCTGTCATCTCTTTGTGTGGGCTGGGTCTACATCGACACCAGAGCCGCGTTATCTCAGATTTGGGGAGATACTGTATTCGCTGACAGGATAATCAGCAGTTGTCAGCATTTTGTTATGTCATCTAGTCCCTATAGATCATAATCATCACATATGTGTCGCCGCTATTCTGTTGCTGGTGTTCCTCTGCAGTAACACGAGAGCCACTCAGCTAACGGGGGGGGGGGGGGGGGGGGGGGTTTGAGTTACCCTGAAAAGGATGAGGCTGACAGTTAACTCCTGAAGACAGAAGCTGTTCAGACTTACGGCCCGTCTACCCTACAGGCATCGAAAAATGCTTTCAACGCTTCGCCCATTCACTTGAATGGGGTGACGTAGAAGATTTTTTAATCTTCGCCGAACTGCATTGTGGGGAGCATGGCATGGCTTTGCAAGCATCACGAGCATCTATCGGCATCAAAAGTTGAACAATGTTCAACTTTTGAGGCTCGATGCTTGGCATCAGCCAATCAAATCCCGTTTATGCAAATCCCGCCAGTGCAAGCGCTAGCCAATCAAATCGCGTGCAAGCTTGGAAAGCCAGACCGCAGTTCATTTCCTCATATTCCAAACGAGATATTACGGTAGCAAATCACCCGGTTCTTTACGACCAGAACTATTTACTGGGATACAAACCGGAGGAACCAGGCATGGAGGGAGGTGGCAGAGACAGTGGGTGAAACTGGTAGGTTTTTCGCCTGTTTGGAGAGTTTATATCCAGTTTACTTCGTTTTAACATTGCTATTGCTTTGTATGTCGGGGGTGGGAGATTCATGTGATTGGTTGTTGGTCGCGTTGCTCGCGAAAAATCGCCAAGCTTCAGACACGCCCAGCTTCAAGATTTTTTGATGCCTGTAGTGTAGACGGGCCGTTAGAGACAGCGAGGCACTCTGTCACACCGTAATCTGAGGCTAAATGCTAATCTAAAGATCCCCTTCTTAAGCACAAGCATTAGTGTGAGCAGGGGCGTAGCTGGAAATTCTGGGCCCCATGAAAGAATCTATTTGTGGGCCCCCAATCCATGCGAGTGCGCATTAGCGCGCACGCTAAAAAAAATGTGGCCATTTATTTATTGATGAAAACGCATAATATGGTTTTTACCTATACATTCGGATCAGCAGTTCAGCACCAGTTCAGGATGTCGCATTGCGTTCATCTTCAATGAATGGACCAATGCAATAGTCTACCAAACAACCTTGAGTTGCACTAGCTAGGCATATTTTCCCCTATTCTTGTGACAATGTTTTCTGATACTCAACATACAAAAGCTGTTACTTGTCCTGTCTCTCTGTAATCCCATCTCCAACACAAATAGTCTACTCAAGCACACTATTAGGTTGACAGACACTTACATTTTGATGTGCTCTGTAGTATACAATCGTTCCCTGCTTGGATATACCTTTTACGAAGCAGATTTTGAACTGTCGCGGGCAGAGCACTAGCTTTTTTGCTGTAGCGGCCGGGTTGCTGCCTTTCTCAGCAGAGTGCTAAAGCCCTACCTGTTACACGCGCAAGTAATTCGAGGAGGCGCGAGTGACAAGTGTTGAGTTATTGGTGGGGACAATTCAGGATTCTTGGATACTGGTGGGGTCAGAACCTTGCGTCCACCCCCAAAACGACACGATGAAACCCAACCTCGAAAACCCTGTTGAAGTTAATGAACTGTAATGGACTGCAAGAAATCAACATGCACTGACTATCAACTTTATCTTCTGTCTATTTAATTGAAAATTACACCCAATACAGGAATGAACAAACAAAAAATCTCAACATTCTTTGACTTATTAAATTAAGATTTGAACAACACAAGGACAAAAGTATAAATTAACTGAAGATTTGAACATAATTATAAAACAATAAACTCTCAGGACATGAACACACTTACAGCAAACAATGAAAAATGTAGTGCGAGAGGACTATGCATCAGATAGTAATTGTTCACAATGTGGGCTGTAGCCTGTCAGCTTACTATAGGGAAACATCCCACAATCCTGTCATAGACTGGATTTTTATTCCTAAATCCCGAACGCCAATCGCCGGACCTTCTTGGTGGCAAAATCTTTTACGAGCTCTTTGAAATCAAGTGACAGAGCCAGCTTGCTTTCAATCGATAACATTGCAAGGCTGTTCAACCTCTCTTGCGACATGGTAGATCTTAAATAGCTCTTGATAAGTTTCAACTTACTAAATGATCTTTCACCACCAGCTACGGTAACTGGGAGCGTCAAGAAAATTCTGAGGGCAATGCAAACGTCTCCAAAAATGCTCTGGAGTTCCATCTTGTATATTGCATTCAGTAGATCAAGAGAGCTACAATCAGGGGGGAAAGTGGCAGAAAATATTTTATTGAGATGCCTTATCTCACTCTCAAACTGATCTGTGAGATCCTGTGAGTATTTCTCCCTCAGTGGCTGACACACAGAAGCCATGACACTGTCACTCAACTTCCCAATTTTAAGTATGGCAGCAAATTCTTCAACAATATTTGCTGTTGTTTGGAACCGAGTGTCCAAGTCACTTATGATCTGGTCCATGGCAGTGAGAAACACAGTGTTACGGAATGTTGTTTCTGGCCTATCCTCCTGACCTGTTCCTTCAGCAGTTTCATCATGAAACCTCTTCCTCCTCCTCTCACGGCAAAGTTCTTTTTTGAAATGAGGTGGAACCTCCATTTCCTTAGCTACCATTGATGCCTCAGACAGAATAGCATCCCATCCATTTCTGAGAGTCTGCATCTCATCTCTTAGTGCAGCAACATTACCTGCCTCCACCTCTATTGAGATTTTCCCTGACTGGAGTATCACATTTCTGTCATCAATAGATTGCAATACTTTCACCCAAATGGTGAGAAGGACAATGGCATCAAATGACATGAGGTAGTTCCTCAGACCAACAGCTTCAGATCTGGCCTCACCTGTGAGACTGCATGAGCTCAGTATGGTAGCAAGGGCTTCAATGACACCAGGTAGGTGCTTTGCTACAGGTTTCACAGCATCAATTCTCGCACTCCAGCGAGTGTCAGATAGCCTATGTACAGAGCAACCTGTTTTCTTTTTGTATATAGACCAATGAGATGGACTGGCACTTACAAATGTGTAGAGGCGGTTAATGTAACCAAAAAAGTTGGATACTTCAGGGCTCGATTCTGCAGCATGCACGCCTACCAGATTCAACGTGTGGGAGGCACAAGGTGAGAAAGTAGCAAGATTATTCTTTTTCAGTATTTGTGCTTGGACTCCCTTGATTTTCCCTGACATATTCGCCCCATTATCATACCCTTGCCCCCTGCAATCACTAATGTCTATCCCTAGATCCAGAAGCACACTCTCCATCATGCCTGCTATTTCACATCCTGTTTTTCCGATGAAATCTTTGAATTCAATAAATCTTTCAGTGATCTCCCATTCGCCTGTGTCTTCATTATAATGTACATATCTTATGAGCACAACATTTTGCTCGGTGTGGGAAATGTCAGGCGTTGCATCACAAATGATTCCATAGTATATGGCATCCTCCCTTTCCGTCAGAATGGTTTTTAAAACCTTTCCCCCACACAATTCAATAAACTCGTTCTGGATGTCTGGGCTCAGATAATGAGTTAGCTGGCTTCCTTTTTTGGATGTCCTGATTTTGTCTCAGTGGTCTTTCAAGAGTGGATCATATCGTGACAAAAGTTCTAGCGTACCTACAAAATTTCCATTGTGGACATCGCCCAAAGCATGCGTTTTAACTCGGAAAGCTAAATTCCTCGTTGCCAAGTGCAGAGTGACATCAAGGAGTCTCTGCAAGATAGCTTTGTTTTTCTCAATTTCAGACTGTAGCTCTCTCTGCAACTGATGATCAACGCCACATGCAGTCATAACCGAACACTGTAGGTGTTTCCATCGCAAATAACAGTCCCTGTGATTCCTACTTGTTTCATGGCTTGGGAATTTATCATACATGCGACGCCACTCGACGTCACACATCTTGTATTCCTGGTCACTACTCAAAGCACTAAGAGAGGGTATTTTTTGCTCCTTGGAGAAAAGAACACATGGTATGCAGAACAGTGCATTTGCACTTTCACTGTGAATCAACCAGTCCCTTTTCACTTTTCCCCTACCCTTATCTGCTTTGGTGTATTTCAAGTAATCTGGAAATCTCTTTCCCTTTGAATCATGTGGAATTTCTTGATCTGTTTCTCGCATTGCTAATTTCTTTACAATAGTTGCCCTGTCCTTGTCACTCATCATAGCTGGGAACAACCCTGGGTCAAGTGATAGCAGATCTTCTACCTCAGAAACCACTACAGGTGGCTCAGTATCTGTGGCATACTGTGTCGGAGCCTCACTTTGTCCCTGACATTGACTGTCCATAGCTGCTTCCTCCTCATCTGTGCTGCTTTCATGGTCCTCGACCTCTTCTTGTACTGGTACCTCTGCCTCTCACCTCTGCTCTCCTCGTTGGCTGCCTTGCTCGAAGGCCCTGGCTCTAGAGTATCCATAGTGTACATAATTTATAAAATGCCCTATAATAGTAATAACACAGTACAGCTCGAGCTATCTCTTAATTGTTATAATAATAATAATAATAATAATAATAATAATAATAATAATAATAATAATAATAATAATAATCATTTGTATAGATATTTTTCAATTGCTCAAATCTAGCTATAGCTACTGTAACAACCTCAATTTAATGTGCCAGTGGTCAATGGTATTGCAATTACTGGAAGAACTAGAGTAACTAAATGTGAATATTACCTAAAGTTGTATTCAATGCATGGTAAGCATATTTAAAATCTGTTTGTTAACCCCAAGCCCTGCTGCTTTACCTCCCTCTCCTTCAACTGGGAACCGGCCTGAGGGAAGGGGTACTGATCCTGAAGCCGCATCTGTGCATTAGAGCAGATGTGATTAGCATGTAACATTATACAGGTTAGGTTAGCTAGCCATAGCAAAAGGGCATAGCTGCTGGATACAAATTCACTGGGCTCATCGACACTCATCTAATTTTTGATAGCAACAGGTAGCTAACGTCAGCCACAAAATGTTGGCTAAGCTGTTATGGGCTTCAAAACAAGTTCTGTGAATAAATACCTTTCTTGTGAAAATACTTGGTGACTATCTGTCGACCTCTTTTATTATTTTCCTCTTGCTGACGTTTTTTCTTTCGTTTCTGAGCCCCTGATTCATGAGCTGTAGAGGACATTTTCCTGTCAGTCTGTTCAAGCTGCAAGCTGCTGGTGCACTGCTGTGCCGCCTAGTTATAGTTGAAAGTGGGGGTGCAAGATTAGTAACTGGCAGGCAAGGGGTGGTTTGGAGTGGGTCAGGCACGACCACCTCCATGGCAGAATTGTTTTAATTTAATGAACACCTGTACGTGCAATTTCCTGCAATATAGAGCACAGAACTGTCTCAAAATCCTATGGGATCCTAAAGGATTCCTATAGGGTTCCAAAAACGTATAGAGATTCCTATAGCATTTTTTGACTAGGGATGTTATCCTAGGTCTCTTTCTCACTTCCTCTGCCTCCTCCCTGAGTCTGCAGTCACCACATCATTCTACATTAAGGAGAGCAATACACTTATGAGTACACTGAACTGGTTTGAATACACAATCTTTATGCTACTCTGTAAAGAAAGGGAGAGAGGGGGGAATATATTATCCAAGTATTTGTGTCTTAATTTGTTATGTTATCCTACACTTTAAGCTGACTGATATTTCCATTACCTGTAACTCTTGTGTCTCTTTCTCTCCTTCTCTGCCTCCTCCCTGAGTCTGCACTGTCACCACCACATCATTCTACACAGGAGAGCAATACACGTATGAATACACTGAACTGGGTTGAATACATGATTTTTTATTTTTTCTGCCATGTTCTACCTGGTTGGCTGGCTGGCTACACACACACACACACACACACACACACACACACACACACACACACACACACACACACACACACACACACACACACACACACACACACACACACACACACACACACACACACACACACACACACACACACACACACACACACAGTGTGCAGGTTAGTTACAGTAGGAGATGGGCTTCTATCATATTATCTTCTATCATTCTATAATTCATTCTTCTTTTATTTTCATTTCAGGTAGTTGTACCTTAAGAGAATTGAAGGCTGGCATCTGTAAATGCAGATAGATATAAGTACTTTATTCTTATTTTATTATCATTATTTTCTTTCCAATGAAATGAAATCAGAAAATAAGTGGTATATGATGGAAAATATGAAAGTCAATGCTTGAAGGAAAATGGACTTCGGAAAAGTTTTTTATTTTGTATTTACTGTTCTGTAAAAGTCTTGTCGAATGCAATGTTTTATGTTTTGTGTGGACCCCAGGAAGACTAGTTGTTGTCATGCAACAGCTAATGGGGATCCTAATAAACTCAAACTCTAATGGGCTTCGATCTACCAGGTAGCTAGCTAGTCAAACACACACACTGGTTGATGTTACTAGCTAGCTAGCAAACGTCAGCTAACCGCTAGCTAACATAAAGAGTGACCTGTAATTCAATGCAGCGAAAATGAAGAGAAGGTGATGATTATAAATGTGTTTTATTGTATTGAGTGGTAGAAGTAAAGACATGTCTAACATATTCTTTGTTTGAACAACTTACTGAAAAGGTCTGCCAACAATGACAGACTGTTCGCGGTGATTTACACTCAGCCTACCTGCATCAGGACTGCTGTGGGTGGGAGGCAGTTGATCAAACCATTGTGAGCGAAATGCGGGGGGGGGGTCACAATCTTTGGAAACTTAAAAACTCGCTATTAAGTGTCTATAATCAGCACAAGTTCTTTCATTGCGTATTATTAATTCGATTGAAATTACACACTTATGTTTACAGTGATATATTGGGGGGGAAATGTCATATTTTTCATATGATCAAAAAGTGGGGGTGCAAAAGCACACGTTTGCTCCCCCAAGGTCAATTGTGGGGATGCACCTGCTCCGCTTGCTCCATTGCTCAGGCGCCCATACCATGCAATGAATGAAGGGAGGGGTGCTCATTCTGTCAAACAGAGTAACAAGCACCTGTTTGTTTCTTTTGGGACGTTTTTTTTTAATACAGGCAATTATACTTTTGAGTCATTTACATTAACTTACTTTAGGATAATAATAAAACCATATTAATAAAAAGATAATAATAGTGTTCTCTGGGCCCCCCCCCCAGTGCTGGGCCCTTGGAATCATCCTAACCTCCCCCCCCCCCAGCTACGCCCCTGAGTGTGAGTATTGACATTTTACAGAGAATTTGCTGCACTGCTGGAAGATGTAATTGATACTGCTGTCCTGAGATTTGCTGAGTGGAGCCCTCCATCAACACTCCCTCCAACTATACATTGCCAACCTGGTAAATAAAAACAGCTGGAGCAGCACAAACAGGGTTGAGGTTAGACTCCCAGACACCTCCCTGTCTCTGGTCAGCTCCACACCAGCAGGCCCGGCGGCAGACATCAATCTGTGGGCGGGAATTTGATTTACCAATGTTAAAATAATATGTTTCTCTCCCTATCTGTAGGTAGTAACATGTGCCCCTGGAATTCCACTTAACAGAAAACAATATAGTTGCCGACAGATTTTGCTTATTTATACACTGCAAAAAAAGATCTGGCGTTTTTACGGAATAAAACTGGCAGCTGTGGTTGCCAGAATAATTATGTAAAAAATACAGTAAACTGTAAACAACTTTACAGAACAACCTGTACATTTTACAGTTTAAAACTGTAGTAATTTACATTTTAAATCTGTAATTTCAACAGCCCTTTTCTGCTGAATTAGCATGATCACGTTGCTATTAAACTGATTATTTCAGTAAGATTTACATGCAGTTGTTGTTTATTGTACATTGAAACAAATACATTGAAAATGCAAAGCTAGATATACCTCAAGATCCACTGTATTAAAAGTTGAACAAATTCCAACAATAACTTGCCTTTCCAAGAATGTATTACTACTCAAAGCAGTGATCAAAAACACTAGTCATTTCTCAACATACATATTCATAATATGTCCTTCACAAACATTAGAATAAACAACATGTGACAGATATTTGATCATTTTAATGGAATTGAAAGAGAAAAGATTTAGAGAAAGAGAGGGAAAGAAACCAAGACGAGAGAAAGAAAGAAAAATAGAGAGATGGGAACAAAGAGGGAAAATGTTTTTTCTCCTAAAAATGTCTTACAGACAATTAAGAGGTTATTTTTTATGTCTGCATTTCTTTATTAGAATATAACACATGTACCAATATATTCAAACATGCTCTTAAAATTGAGGTACAGGCATGCAAATGAGTAATAGGTAATAAAAAAAAATATATATTCTTACAAACTAATGCTGCACAATATCAATTTATTGCCGTCGCAGTATTATGTGCAAGATAAACACATCGCAAAAAGACTGCGGTATTGCATTTTTTAATTGGTTAAAAGAGAGTAAAAAAACAGCACTTCAAATTGTAACTACAGATGTAGCACTGAATTTCGGACTCCAGCTTACAGCTTCCTGCCTACTACCTGCCAAATACCAGTATAGAGGAATGTTAAGCCCTCCCACTATTTTCCAAGAGGGCGTTGCCAGATTTTCAATTTCAGGTTTTAACCAGGAGATGGCGCTTCATTCACAAATACAGAAAGACAAGTTTCATGGACTTTCAGTTGTGTTTTGAAGAGCATTTGAACACATCAATATTTTAGATCAACTAAAGTATATATAATCTTGTAATTCAATAATATATAGTCTTTATATTTTAAATAATCATAATGTAAATGTTTACATTACACTTCTTTATTTGTTATGCTCATACTTTAACCTTTACAATCGTTTGCTTTAATATGCAGTATACTTTTGTGTTTGCTTCCTCCTGCTCCCTTTCGGACACTTGCTGTATGATTTATTATTAATATGAAGATATTATTAAGATAAGATAAGATGTTACTTTATTGATTGGACATTTTAGTTTAGAATGTGCTGTCCCACGGTAATTCAGAAGGCTCACAGGTCACATTCCGACCATTATTTAAAACAATAGGTGCTTTCACACCGTCTACAGTTTGATTTCTATAGAGGGAGCTCTGTCAGTTTTCGAATTACCCATTTGCTTTCGGGGAGCCCTATTTTTCAGAGCACATCCTGCTACTAAATATGTCACACGCACGCTCTGTTGACTGGCGCAGCAGCGCGGATGCGATCAATTGCTATAAAAACACTCTTCTACTAATACAGACGGTGTCACTATGCAGGTGGATGTGGCCGTTGTTGAAGCCTCTTCAGGCTCCGCATCGGCAGGCCTCTCCCTCGGTGTGGAGCTGTCAAGCTCGACCCTAACGCCGCTTACAGCCGGCCAACTAAAAGTTGTTTTCCGTTCACGTTGTCATTTTTAGACTCCTTCGCTTCTTTGCTTGTGAATCCAAAAGCTGTGACGCTTGGCTGTTTTCGTTTTGCCATATGTTTTTATTACACAACCAGAGTGAAAAAAATATCAATATGAACATTTCAAATACCGCGCAGGCATCACCGCCATAACCATAGCAACGTAAGTAAGAATGCAGCGCCGCCACGTACAGATGGCAACACATAGACATATTCACAAATATAAAACAAATATTCAGAAACTGTAATGAACAATAACTATTATTTATTTCAAGAACTGTTATTTACAGAAACTCAACATTTCTAATCTGTGTGACACAAATATGCTCGATTGTTTTGGGCTCCCCCTATTTATCTCAAAGTCAGCCTTCAGGGGAGCTCCCTCCCTCTTCGGGGGAGCCAAGCTCCTCCTAGCTCCCCCCCATTTCGAACAGTGTCTGTGGCTGAATGGCCAGCGATTAGGTGCGGTCAGAGCCGGCCCGACCCATTAAGCGACATCAGCGGCCGCTTAGGGCCCCGCAGCCACTAAGGGGCCCCCTAGCAAAAAACTTTTTTTAAAATATATATATACAAAGAAAAAACAGTACACAGTCGCCGTGATAAGTACGTTTAACTAATTGTGTTAATATGCGTAGATTGCCTACTCTCAAAGTCATGTATTATATTATTGAGTCAATAATATAATACATTAACCGTGCTTTACCTGAACCTCATCATGAGAGGATGGGAGGATTGTAATTTCCCGTGTTCACTGAATGCAACAGAGGCAAGACACCAGACCAACCAGAGAGTTAAATGGAAATAAACATCTGTCTTATTGGCTGACAGGTACCTATCCTGTGAGCTGTGACAATGTTTAAAATAAACTGTCAGTCGGACTCAGAGTTTTTGAAGATGAACATAAGAAAACATTTTCTTAAAAAAGACGACAATTCATGGTGGCTCAACAACCCCAGAGCCACCACTTGAGCCAGGTAAACAAGGTATGTAAATGTCAGTAAACTTCCAAGTTATGCGAACATGTAAGCAAAGCATAAATTACAGCTACGTTGACGTTACTTTGAATCGCGGGGGTAAGCTAAACCGTTAGCAAGTAGCTATAGCTAGCCAGATATTAAATAAACACTTTGTCATACAATCTAAATGTTATGTTTTTTAGCGTTTCAAAGAAAGCTCTCTGGGAAATGTTGACTTAATGTTCGACATGAAGCTAGAAGCTACCTTACAGTACACAGTTGATCCGGAGTCCTGTCAGTTAAAGTGTTTCATAGTTAGCTTAGCTAAGCATCAACCTAGCACTGAAATACATGGATGTTATGTGACAGTATTTCGGAGAAAAAGTCAGCTGAAATGGTGGCATAGTTGCCACTGTGTGTCAACAGCATGTTTGAACGTATTTGCAGCAGTAAATGTGGCTGTTTGGCCACTGACGTTGCCATAACAACATCTGCATTTAAATGTGCAACCTCTTTTTGTGACATATTTTTGCAAGAAATTATAATTCTTCTGAATGATATTCCTATTGACAGCTAGTTTCTATGTGAACATTATGAGATGGACAGCCAGAGAGAATAAATGAAAAACAGTTATGAAATACTATATGGCAAAACAAGAATACAGTTTAAGTGATTTGTAAAATATCCATAAAGAAAAATCTGTTTACAATTCTGTTTCATATGGGTGTTGAGAGATGTATCCATAGATCTCTTAATTTTGCTGTCAAAGTGCACAAGATTGATGCTTTTAACTTCAATATTAAAAAAAAAAAAAAGATCCAGGGGGACCATGCCCCCAGACCCCCCTAGAGGAGGTGAGGACCCCCCTAGAGGAGGTTAGGTCCACGGTGTTTACATGCTTATGTATACAATATGTGTGCTTATGCTAACATCATAAGACAAAAGTTGGTTCCGTGTTGTGTGTAGTGAGAACACGCTAGAGTGAGGGGGGCCCCCAAGCCAAAGCTCGCTTAGGGCCCCCAAAAGTCTAGGGCCGGCCCTGGGTGCGGTGCATTTATCATAGGTGATCAGAGCTAACTGCCTGCCGTCAGATTTCATTTAACAAACAGATCTGATTTTAAGACTATTTCTGCGCTCATAAAGAATGATAAGAATAAGAATAATGTGTATTGAACTGGTTTAATTAATTAGTGAGTTTATTTAACACTAGAACCGCCAATCGGGTCAATTTGTGTGATGTGTGTTGTGTGTGTGCAATGTAACTTTTTTTCAATAAAATATTAAAGTCTCCCAGTCCGTGACTTTTCCTGAAAGTGTGTTATGTAGCACCCTATGTTGCTAAAAATTGCATTCTATTCGCGGGATTTGACGGGTTTAGGTAGGCCTATACAAAAACCTCTGGCGGTTCTAGTGTTAAGGTAATTAGGTACAGTAGAAGCCCTTTTTTTTCAGTAACGAATTTAGCAGTTGAACATAAAAGTCAACTAACTGAGGGTCACTTGCAATGACAGTGGTGTGTCTAACTGTAAGCTTGTCACTCAGAGTAACCTACTGTTAATTTAGCTGCTGGAGAAGAAAGATCAAGGGGGGAGGGGGGGAGAGAGCTGTGGTTGATGGGCCATTAGTTGTGTAAATACACAGCTGAGAGCTGCCGTTTCATTCAGACTGTTTAAAAAACTGTAACAACGGACTATTTTTCTTAGCGGATGCATGTCAATTTAAATCAATACATACAACTATTTTTTAAATCAATACATACAACTATTTTTTAAATCAATAAAAACATTTTCTAAATTCATAAAAGCATTTCAATTAATATTGGGAGTCATGTCGTTACTTTGTTGAGAATGTGGCCGTGTAATAAGCGGGATAATTTGCAGCGACTTGTTCCTTATGGGGAAAATAACACCCGTCATGTGTGTGTAGAGGTGTGTGTGGTTAAAACACTTTCATAAAGTGAAGGAATTTCCTTCTATAAAACAGCTGTGGGCAGCAGTGAGTGTCACGGACATGAATTCATAGATCAAGGCAGACTGGTGCACACACTCTCCTGTCCTGCCAGGCGACACGCCCGTTCTAAGCCGTGTCCCTCACTCCTCACATCCCAAGCATCCCCGAAAAGTGTAATATGTTGTTACATCTCAGATGTTATGTTTCAGTTGTGCTCTGTCTATGTTCAGTGATGCAAACTTGTCACCTTTCGGCGAAATTCGCCGTTTTGAATCCAAAATAAGTCGTTTGTGTGATTCATATGTAGATCTGCAATACAAATATTTTTGGGGTATGGGGGGGGCTGGGACCCGGAGTAATCTGCGGCCGTGAGCTGTTATGTGCCATCATGACACGCATGGTGTTCTTTTTTTATATATTATAATGAAGTACGAGCTGTGTGCTCGAGTCTTCCTGCCTGTCGGCTCTGCTCATGGATGTATAATAAGGCTCTGCTGCTCCGAGATGATGGTCTAGCTTCAGCAGCTACATTACCTACGGGTGCGTTCGTTAATATTAGCTGTGCGTCCGGAGTCACTGTGGCACAGACTGGACCGCTGGTGAACAGCTGTTAGAACGGGCCGTTCAGGTGTTCAGAGCAGAGCTCCCTGTCGGAGCGGCAGAGCGTGATGTGAACTGAAAAGTTTTTCTGTGGCAATATTATTTAAGGAATCGTTGAGCTAGCTAGCTAGCATACATTGTCACTATCTGCTAACGTTAGCTTTAGCCTTCTATTTCTAATAGTTTTTTTCATAGGCTATAAACAGAGGTGGTATAAGTATATTTATAAAACGGACAAGTCAAATCAAGCAATCTGATTGGTTCTTAGCCGTGATATACTGAGCATATACCACGGGTAGAATTTTAAGTTACTTTTTACAACAAGTCAGTATCCCTCCGCGTCTGAGAAAAACAGTATAGAGAGGCGAAGTCCCTCCCTTTCCGGGAGCCTCCATGGGACCCCGGAAGCGGAAAATTATACATTGAATTCAATGGAGAGAGAAAACGTATCTTTTGATCCCGTTTGAATTGTGCCACGAATGACACATATGATGTTTGTCAATTAAAAAGAACATTTTGCAAGTCAAAAAAATTAAAATGTGTCGTAAAACTGTGAAGTAACACATTTTTTTGTGTTAAGCCGCTCAGTGAACTACATGTCTCTGGTCCCGCACAATACGCGTCACCAACACAAAGATGACCGTCACGTTGGCACATTTCACCTCATTCTTTCAGAATGAGAATAAAAGTATAAAACGAGGTGAAAATCACTACAAGTCTGGGCACGTTGAGAGCTGTACATACACGAAAGGGGAGTTAGTCGGTTCTGTAAGAGCCAGCATGCGGGACCGGCTTTACAAGGTTTCGGTGAGTAATATGAGCGCAATGTTTAAGGTTAATGTCAGTCAATAAGGAGGAGAATGAAAAAGAAGATGATGAACCACAGACCCGGCATATAATGACTGCAGTGTGCAGGGCTGTGTTAATTTATGTTACTGTTATCAATAGCATTAGTTGACTGAGAAAACCGTCAAGAAAAAAAGTTTAGCGATGTTACGAGTCGACTAGCATAATATGAACCACGGCTGTGATTGACAACCTGGACAGCCAGTCAGAAGCTAGAATGCCAACCTAGAGAGCCAATCAGAACCTAGAACGGGTGTACTGTATACGGGTGTGTATGCTGTGGATAACATTAGTGTTCACAAGAACAAGGTACACTCCCGTGTTTTGTTTTAGTTGCTCTTCAGATTGAAGCGGCCAGTTTTATATCGACTATATGTGTGATCTCCTTTTTACATCTCGTTGTGTCATTTGAGTTTATTTGCTGTGTGTAGATTCAAGGATTTTGGTTATCTTGTCAATTTGTTTGGTTATCTAGGCACAGCTGTGTGTGACTCCCTCTGGTACACTGGTATGTTTTCCTAATGTAGAGAGCATTGATTAATTCATAAACTACACACTGAGTCTAGACCCTGACCAAATCCTTTTTTGTTGATCAAATGTTTTTCAAAAATGTAATACACATTTAAAAAAATACAATGTACAATCACAACCAATACAACACAAATTACAAAAAATTCAGAAAAAACAAACAACAACAATCAGACAAGAGGACAAAACTATGGAAAAATAAACCCTCCCACCGCCAGATCTGGACCATCCTTGTATTGCTCATTCAATCTATTATAGCATGTTAACAAACATGGTACTTACTTTATTTGTACAGATCTACATGGGAGAGGATGGCGTGATGCAGAGCGCTGTCTGTGGTTGTGCACGGGGGATGTGCAAATGCAGCCACGCTGCAGCATTGGCAATATTTGCCATGTGGCAGATCAGCTCCACATAAGTTGAGTGCCAGTGGAGGAAGCCTGGCACTTCAAAAGTAGTCCAGCCGGTGTCTCAACTCTACCAACAGCAAGAGGAGACATACAACCCACTGGCCAGAGACATCGCCACTGAGGAAGTAGACTTGTTCAGGTCTCCACTGAGGGGCGCAGCGTGGCATGGCATGGCTTTTGTCACCTGAGCCAGAGCTGCAGCCTCAACATCAGGCCATTTTCAACGTGCCGGAGCTGGTGAAGGAGCGTGGGGGTCGGGGGCTTGAGGCAATTCTTGCCTCAATGCGACTGAGCAGAGACCAGCAAGCTGCCATCCAGACAGCCACCTTAGGACAGCGGACAAATCCTCAGTGGCAGTTACACAGGCAGGGCAGGTTGACAGCCAGCAATTTTGGTGCTGTGCTGAGGTCGGGACTTTCATCCACTCCATGCGCGTCCCTCATGAAGAGGGTGCTTGGGGGGTACAATTTAGACGGAGTCATGGCTGTCAACTGGGGAGTTGTAAACGAGGTGTGTTTGGCCAGTGTGTTTGGCCTTTTAAGTGTGACACATATGTAGTGATAAATGCTTCACCTGACCACTGTTCCTAAATAAAAAAAGTTTTCCGCATCGTCAGTCATTTTTTCCAAATAATTACCAATATTTCACAAATTCTTCATGTCAACTTAAGAGCACAGCTGTATGTTGAGTGTCAGCTTTGCTTGGTTCATCTTACTGGGGGGCAGCTACATGGATGTCGGTGCAGTCCACAATCATTTTGCAGTTGAAGGCAGAATGAATTTATTATTGACTCAGAATGAAGCACAACTTCATGTCATACAATACATTGACTTTATTTGTAACTGTGTAAAACAATAAAGCATTTATTAGCAAGCAGGACCTGCAGGAACAGAGAATGGTGATGGATGGAGCTGGGAAGAGAGAAGAATAAAGAACACAGATCAACTTTATTATCGGATATTAAAAATTCAATTTCAAAACAAGTTGCTGCTCCTACAGTTTTCTAGTATGTAAAGATGATTTCACATGACCTATGCAAAATATCACACTCAATACATGTTTCTCTCTGGGGGGTGCATTGTGCCTTTGATGTATATAAATAATATACCATAACCAAATACTATTACGTACAGTGGAAATCAGGTTGCCAGAGCAGGTCAGTCCAGTGTGCATGTTCCTCAGGGTCTCAGCAGTTACAGGTGAGGTAAAGAAAATAAAAGAGAAAAAGGTCAGTAAAAACACTTTAAAGTAACAACACTGAATAATTATCTATTTTAATAATTTTCTCTCAGTAATCACTCAACTACTGTCTTTCCAACCAACAGATTGACTCACCCTCACTGTCATCACAATGACACATGTCCAGAAGAATGTCATGCAAAGCTCCCTGCCTGCCTGCCTTCCTTCGACTCTCCCTGAACTGCTTCCTTAGCACCCGGTGGAGGGCGCAGTAGGCCACTCTTCAAATGTTTCACGAAATACTTACCATGATGACTACTCTTACTGTTTAACATTTTGGTGTACTTCATGTAATAAAATAATAACTTAATGGTAAGGCTACTAAAAATGACAAGGCTAAGTAATGTAATGCTAACTAACGTGCTCGCTACTCGTCGCTACTAGCTAGGTAGCTAACTTGACTATGTTCCATGCACAACATGTATATTACCTATGATATTACCTGATATGTCTGATCCAGCGACTCCTGGTCCTTTCATAAGAGGGGAAGCGATAGAACGAGCAAGTGGTATGATCACTTTTGTGATTACAACATGGTACAAAGCACACAGGCATCTTGTAAAAGTGAATTTATTGGAGCAATCTCTTATATTTATTGGAGGGAATAAATCAGTTATGAAATCTTCTTCTTCGCTTTAATTACGAGTCGCAACCACTTGGAGCATTATCGCCTGTGACATCACATGCGCGACCCAGAATGGGATTTGGGATTTGTAGTCTTTGTAGTCACGTATTTTTCATAGTCTTATATTTCAACAGTATTACGACAAAATGTGATTTTTTTGACATGGAAATGATTGTTTAAGATTGACAAACATCATATGTGTAGTTCGTGGCACAATTCAAACGGGATCAAAAGATACGTTTTCTCTCTCCATTGAATTCAATGTATAATTTTTCGCTTCCGGGGTCCCATGGACCGGAAGTAGATGGGCGTGACTTCGCCTCTCTATACACAAGTTATTGAGCCGTTTCCGCTCTACATCCTGAACTCCTCCCTTCGATGCAATGCACTTCCGTTTTGGCGGACTGGGTTTGTTTTGCTAGCTAGCTCCGTTGTGCCGACAAAGCACTGATATCGCAGAGACAAAGAGGATATAACAATTACAACATGAAGAAAAGTGGTTCGGGAACTACGTGTGCGGTAGTTGGTTGCAATCACTCGAGAAAGCACCTGAACGAGTGGTTAGATAGAGAGTGCTACGACCACAAACCAGCTACGAAGAGGCAATGTCCATGCGCTCCATTGTTGACATTTTTTCGCAAGCCTGATACCGACTCGGAATCAAGGACCTGGCTGAAGGCATTGAATTTAAAGAAACCACCCCGCAACGTTTTTGTTTGTTCCTATCACTTTATTGACCAAAAACCAACCAAGGATAATCCTTTCCCAGCGTTGTGGTTGGGGTACAATCGCCCTCCCCAGCCAAAGAGACGTCAACTCACCCAGCGGACCACTGCCTCCCCCCAGATAAAGAAACGCAGACTTGAAGCTGAGGGTAAGTTCAGCAACTTTAGCTATGAAGCTGACAATACTGTTAATTATGAATAAGTTGTCATACACTAACATTGCTACCGGTATTTTGCTAAGGCAGTTGATTGTTTTGGAGATGGGACAAACAATGCCCAGGACGGCTACTTCATTAATTGTGTGTGTGTGTGTGTGTGTGTGTGTGTGTGTGTGTGTGTGTGTGTGTGTGTGTGTGTGTGTGTGTGTGTGTGTGTGTGTGTGTGTGTGTGTGTGTGTGTGTGTATGTATGTGTGTGTGTGCGCCTGCGTGTAAATAGATAGATAGATAGATAGATAGATAGATACTTTATTGATCCCCAAATGCCTGCCTGGACTCTATGCCTGCATTAATTTAGCTCCATCCATGTTTTCTCTTCCCCTTTTTAGATGCTCCTGAAACCTGTCAGCCTGCCTGTGAGACTGAGCCTGCTACACCAACATTTCAAGATGCCCAGACCCAATGGGAGGATCCGTCACATATTGACCACACATACTCTTCAACAACACAGTCTGTTAAAATAGACAAGGCCACACAGTGCGAGGCAGAAATGGGTCCTACTGTGACTAGCACCACGGTCATTGATGATGCTAGGTCCCGGCTGTATACAGGAGTGCGTATGGTTCAATTTTTCACCCTGGTGACGGTGTTGTTGCCTTTCAGTAAGCCATCAATTACCCTCCCTGTTGTTTACCAAATCCTGATGACCTTGATGAAGCTAAAACTAAACCTAATATTAGGAGATATTGCTCACCGCTTCAATGTGTCTACATCAATGGCAAGCATTGTGATTAGTCACTGGATTGACGTGATGGGTGAACAGTTCAAAGTCCTGATCCCCTGGCTTCCAAGAGAGACAATTCGTGCCACCATGCCCTTGTCGTTTCAGAGGAACTACCCTCGAACCACCTGCATCATTGACTGTGCCGAAAGTGCCATGCAGAGAGCCACAAACCACGACTCAAGGAGTGACACTTTCAGCCAGTACAAATCACGCAACACTGTGAAATATCTTGTCACTGTGGCCCCTAATGGGCTAATCATGTTTATATCTGACGCCTATGCTGGCAGAAGCAGCGATAAGTTTATCACCATGGACAGTGGGTTTCTAGACTATCTGAGGGCTGGTGATGAGGTCATGGCGGACCGTGGGTTCACCATTCGAGACTTGCTTGATGAGAGAAGGGTCAGTTTGAACATCCCTGCTTTCACCTACAGGCGCAATCAGTTGACCAATGAGGAGACGACACGCACCAGGCGAGTAGCCAATGTCCGCATACACGTGGAAAGAGCAATCCAGAGACTGAAGGTCTTTAAGATTTTATCCCAGACCGTTCCCATCATCATGGCACCGAAACTGGACAACATCTTAACCATCTGTGCTGGCCTAGTTAACCTGAAGAGTCCACTGATCAGAGTGCCTCGTGAGGTTTAGAATCTTGCCTCGTGTCCCTGTCTACCAACACCCAGCCATGTTGTTCATTAAATACAGATAAACACAACAAATACTGCATGCATTGTATTTTTTAATATTATATATGAATATTTTCATAGTGATGTAATTGTGTGGGCTGCTTTTATATTTTAATTTGTAATACCTGTTAGGATTAAACATGTGATCTTTCTTGTTGAAGCCATTTCTTTAGTTTCCTCTCAACAATTAATTAATTCAGTGTTATTTATGTACAGTATGAGTTAATATGAATGATGAACTGTGTTAAAAGAAATTGTAGCACTCTAAGGAACATATGAAATGCAATAATGCAATAACAGTGCAATAATGACATTAAATTACATCAAACTTTATTTTCACTCAAACAGTACAGGCACATATGATATATTGCACAGCATAAAGAGATCATGTAAATTGTGCATTATGTAAACAACAGACAACTGTTGGCTCCTGTGGGCATGACCTAAATAAGGAAGTTTATTTTGGTTTTAAAATGCTGAGATATTTACTGCAGAACTGTAACCTTCCCTCAACAAAATCGTCAACAATTTTCGGGAGCATGTGGGCAAAGTAGAATGTGCGCAGCCTTATGATATGCCTTCAGACTGTCCATTGCTTTTCCATCTATTGCCATGGATTGAACGAAGTAGGAGCAAATTTTGCTGTACGTTATGCTGGGCCACGTCGTCATGTTATCCTCCCAGTTTTGCACTGAATTCGGGTGGGGGAGAGTAACGCCATCTCCAGTCAAAGAAGTAGAATCGTGTTCCCAAGCTAGCATCACTGTTAGCATCGAAATCGCTGTGTTTACACCAGTGCCCGTCTGACTGTTTACACCGGTTTACACCGACAGACGCTGTGCAAAAGACTTCCGGCAGAAATGAAGTGCATTTGTGTAGGGTTATGGCGCTACCCGTGGTTTGTCGCGTAAACTTGTCTATACCGTTGGGCTGAAAAGCAAACTGCAGGCAGTTTGCAAACTGCAGGCAGTTTGCTTTTCATACTGGAACAAGAAAGCAGCGGAGAAGCAACGGGGCAGAAGCCCTCCTTTTTGACGCAGCGGTCCAGACATAGACATCAAACGCCAAAACATATTCAGTGTGCAGTTCCTTTGGCATTAGGGCAGGGATATCTAGATACTTTTGAAGGTTTGACATAATGAATTGTGCTACTTTTAAAGCAAGCAACGATGTTTTCAAATCTGTAATCAAAGAGGTCCGCAAAAACGCTATCGACCAATCAGATTGCTTGATTTGACTTGTCAGTTTTATAAATATATTAAAATTTCTTCCGTTACGAAAACAAACTTACAAAGCATAAAATGGAAACATTTAAGATTAACTTCGACCTCCGGGGGGGTCTTACTATAGTATTGAGGAGTGGATTGAGCAGTGCCGATCTCCAGAAAAAAAGCACCTAAACTACGACATGCAGAGCTACGTGAAGAGCAGGTAGACCAACTGGAAAAGTACCACCATTCAAAAGCTTTCTGATGCGGGTCTTGAAACAAAGCAGAGAGATTATGACCGTTAGTGGCCACAGGTGCGAAAGCTCTCTCCAGAGCTACTGGAAGCCCAATCTCGGGGACCGGAGAAAGTGGAGCAATATTCTCGCCACGCCAATCAACAGCCTCGAACAACCTCAACCTATACAAGTGACCACGTAAGCCATGCTACTGATGCTGGACAGTTTTTCAGTGGATGCACAATAAACAGCAACATACACATTAATGTAAATAAACAGCCAAATAATGGATCAACGCTCTCTGTCTAATATGTTCGCTTGCTGTTAGTGTTGTTGCATAGCAACCACCTCGCACTATGTTTTGTGCAGAAGGCAACGGAGGGACTATTTTATTTTGAACATCATTATTTACTAATAAAAACTATTTAAATAAGAGTGTGTATTTTTCTTTCATATTGCCACACTTGGTAACCGTTTTATAAAAGCAATAGCTCACTTCAGGCCGTGATATATGCTCATTATATCACAGCTAAGGGGCGTGGTTCGGCCCGATATAATGAGCATATACCACGGCCTGTCGTGAGCTATTGCTTAAATATATTGTACTTGAGTAAAAGTAGAAGTACTCAGATCTTGTACTTGAGTAAAAATAGAAGCACACAGATCTTGTACTAGAGTAAAAGTAGAAGCACACAGATCTTGCACTAGAGTAAAAGTAGAAGTACTCAGGTCTTGTACTTGAGTAAAAGTAGAAGTACTCAGATCTTGTAATTGAGTAAAAGTAATAGTCCCAGAGTGTAGGAATACTCTGTTACAGTAAAAGTCCTGCATTCAAAATGTTCCTCAAGTAAAAGTAGAAAAGTATTATCATCAAAATATAGTGAAAGTAGCGACAGTAAAAGTAGTCATTGTGCAGATTGGTCCATTTCAGAATAATAGATATGATATGTTTTATAATGATTGATCATGAAAGTGTTCTCAAAGCTGCTAAAGGTGCAGCTAGTTTGAATGACTTTGTATACTGCAGGGTAGCTTGTGGATTTACAACCAGGTAACACTTGATTATATTTCACTTAATTAATCCAGATTTGTGAAGTAACTAAAGGTATTAAATACATGTAGTGGAGTCAAAGTACACCATGTACCTCTGAACTGTAGTGGAGTAGAAGAACAAAGTAGCAAAACATTGAAATACTTAAATAAAGTACAAGTATCTCAAAATTGTGCCCAAGTATAGTACTTGTTGAGTTTATGAACTTAGTTACTTTACACCATGTGGCTATAAAGATAAAAAAGACTTAAGCATTGCACAGAGGCACAAAAAAACATTTTCAAAATGCTCAACAGTGCTGCCAAAATTATAAACTGACTGCTACACAATTTAAAATAAATGCTTTTGTATATTTCTATTAGATGTGACTCTTTGGCGTTTCTGTTATTATTAACACTGCTGCTTTAGTTGTTCTGACTGCTAAAATCCTCTGTCATTCCGTGGGGTGGGGGAGCCGGGGGCTCGGATCCTTGTCACCTTTTTCATACCTGATGAGTTTGCATCCCTGTATGTTAAAAAGCCTCAGTCACCTTAATTCATGTAATAAAAACATCTCAGGTCAGTAACACTCAAAGCTAAATGTGCAATACCATGTTCAGCTATGTTACTATTTATAATGTTATTGTTGTTACATCAGAAGATGTACATATTGAAATGATTTCTTAACTTACAGTAGGCTATCTTTTACAATGTGTGTTGGAAGGATTTATTAAATTACAATGAATATTGTCATTGTTGAAGGCTTTTAGAGAAGGGTGAACTATAAGCCTGAATTACATAACATTTTATACCTAAAAACATAAAAGCCACAATAAATAAATCACAATTATTCTAGTTATTTTTACCTCCCGTATTGCTTTCAACCCACCAGCTTTTATGGTGTTGTTACGTCACTAACTGTAAACTTGTCACATACAGTCTACTCTATGGTCACTCAGAGTAACCTACTGTTAATTTAGCTGCTGGAGAAGAAAGATCAGGGGGGAGGGGGGGAGAGAGCTGTGGTTGATGGGCCATTAGTTGTGTAAATACACAGCTGAGAGCTGCCGTTTCATTCAGACTGTTTAAAAAACTGTAACAACGGACTATTTTTCTTAGTGGATGCATGTGAATTTAAATCAATACATACAACTATTTTTTAAATCAATAAAAACATTTTCTAAATCCATAAAAGCATTTAAATTAATATTGGGAGTCATGTCGTTACTTTGTTGAGAATGTGGCCATGTAATAAACGGCATAATTTGCAGCGACCCTTATGGGGAAAATAACACCCTTCATCCAGATGAGGATCCCTCCGCTACACTTTGGGATCCTGATCGACCGACGAAGCTCCATTAAGATATACATATTTGTGGTGAATTACTGAGTTTAGGCACGTTAATACCGTTTTAATGAAGTTGAATACAGTATATTCATATGTGTCAGTGATTTCATGTCAATTCGGCGAACATAAACATAAATGATCGTGGTGAAGATGATGATTAAATTAGGATTAAAAATCGAGAGCCGGGCTGCATTTCCTCCCGTTCGTTTTTTTCGAATAACAAAATTATTTTGTTAAATAACAACATGTTGATGTTTTGTAAATGATTACATGTCTCTTATTTAGCACAGAGTATGATATCCGTGACATATGGATCTTAACAAAGTTCCGCTGTACATCCAGCATACTGTATCTCACTTTATTTCACATCAGCTCCAGTGTGGAACCCCACTGCACCCCCTGGTGGATCAATGATCCATTGCAGCTGGCTTCATTATAATTACATTTATCTATCACGGGGGCGGTCTCAAGTCAAGCTGGAGGTTTTCCCTTGAGCGAGGGCAGATCACGTACCAATCACGGCCCTCGCGTTTCAAACTGTCTGAAATGAATCGCTACATCTGTACGATTTAGCAATAATGGCTCCCAAACATCATGCTCAGGGCAAAAACTTTACAGTGTTTCGATCCACACTCAGCATGAACCGCCTTGAAGAATAGCAGGATCGTCCGGAAAAAGAAGAAAAACACAATTTAAATTAAATTAAAACAAGACTTTTCTTCCTGAAACATTTCACAAAACAATTTTAGCACACATGTTATTAAATGTTAAGGTCTGTTGAATTGCTCACCATCAATACAAAAATGTACGTACTTGTATTTGCAAGTTAAGGGGAGATAAATGTAATGCCAGTTTGACTTACTTTTAGGGGATAGTTCATATTGTATGAAGGGGGGTTGTAGGAGCTACAGTTTGGAGAAACAGAGAGGAGAACCAGCAGAAAGCTAAGCAATGCACTGCTGTGGACATAGTTAAGCCACCAAAAAAACCAAAACAATATTACTCTTAGTGTATGCTATATTAAAGAACCTTGCTGTCAGACAGCTATACAGTCTGTTTCTGATGGGGACTGAAGCCGCAGTTAGTTTTTGTGTGTTATTATCACACAATAACAAAAAAACTAACCAATCGAGGCAGCTGTTGGAAGGGGTCGAGGATGAACTTCTGGGTGAATAGGAGGGCAATGATGCTGAAGGTCCTAGCAAGCCATAAACAGATGAGCTGCTGGTTCCAGGAGTCTGGCCTGCAAAAACACACAACAAAAAAGTTATGAGGAACACAGTTTTAATGTTTCTATATTTCTGATTGATCTTTTATGCAGGCCACTTTGGGCACTGGTTGCTTCCTGTACTGCAGGGATCACCAAATACATTTGTCCAAGAGCCAAAATGTATCCAATAGATACTATCGCGGGCCAGCAATTTTTATATAGCCCAGAATTTTGAAGTTGTTGAATGAATACATGCTCTGAAAGTAATCAGAATACAGTTACAGTTATGTGTCTTAAAAAAGTAACATATTCAGATTACTTTTAGAATACTTTATTTTTCCATAACAGATGTATGTTTTTGGTGAACAGGAGACACTTATTTTACTGTTTTAATGGCTTATCAAGAACTCAAACACAACATCTTGGTGTCATTCTGGCAGCTCTCTCATCTGCACCCCGCATAAAAAACATCACCCGGACTGCATTCTTTGCACTGTCTTAAAACCTTTCCTTGGAATACGTTATGAATTGTAAGGTGTCCTTGGGTGCTTTGAAAGGCGCCCCTAAATAGAATGAATTATCATTATTATTTATTATCTGAAACTATGTAATAACTTTTAAAACCTTTTCCAGTCACTTGCCCCATGCATTCAGCAGCAGCAGGCCATTCACTTTGATTTGATCCCGTTATGAAATTTCATCATTTCGAAAATAAATAAATGCTACATAAACGTTATCTTGCACATTTTATCTATCCATCTCCGTTTCTAACTTTCAATATATTTTAAAAGATATCTCTCTCTCTCTCATCTGCGTGCGGGGGCGGGGCCTCACAGACACGCTGCATCTCTCTCTTGCTCACAGACGTGCTGCAGCGCTGTGCAGTGTGCACAGTTCTGCCGCTAATGAATATTACATTTTGTGAGGAATCTTTTCCACCAATAATTCCAATGAGTATTCCAAAATGTATTAACTTCAGGTTTACGAAAGTAACTGTTATCAGGTTACTCGTTTTTCAAATGTAACACCAGCTGAATACAGTTAGCCGACTTGATTTTTGTATTCTGATTACATAACGCCGTTACATGTATTCCATTACAACCCAGCTGCTTCTAGGCTACTGTCCCGCAGCTCCTCCCTCTCTGTTGGACTCTGTCGCAGCGGGGCTATTGCTGTAGTGCGGAGCGCATTAACCAGACTTTTCACAACGAAGGATCACTTCTTCTTCTTCAAGGAAGGGAAGGTTTCGCAGTACGCAGTCTACTGTCCTGCAGCTGCTGCCTATCTGTTGGACTCCGGTACTGCACCTTACTCACGAGACGTCGTGCGGGCCGGATGAGAATGTCTGGCGTGCCGGATGTGGCCCGCGGGCCGCCAGTTGGTGGTCACTGCTGTACTGCAATAGTCACAAGTATACACACATCTCAGCTTCCAAGCAGCATGGACTTTTCGACTTGAATTGGCCTCAAAGGTGAAAGCAAATCTGCTTCCTTAATAAACTGGAAATCATCGTCTCCACCACAAGGGATTGTAAAGTCTCTTCCAGAATATCCTTTCTCATCTCTGGAAGGTCAGGCAAGATCTCAGTGATGGCACTGCGTCAAAATGTTTGCTCCAAGTCAGTCATCTCTGGAATCATGGAAGAATGGCACAATTCAGTTTTCAAAATTACAAATGAAAGACAAAGATATTTAGATATTTAGTCAAGTAATACTGTACATACATTATATACAGATAAGAAGAACCTCAACTTTGAGTATAGGGTGTGAATGAGGATGTATACTTTTTATTTCTGTAAATTGCAGAACAAAAATTGATGTCACTTTAATATGTTCAAATAGTATTTTATCATTTTCGCTAAGCATACATCTGCATTGTTAGAATGGTTTCAACACAGCCAATATCGTGTTTATTTTTGACAACACACTGTGTTTCAGCGGGATGACTTGGTGCCGTTAAAAATCTACCAAGTCGTTAATGTTAAGACATTGCAACATTGCATTCTGTTTTGTCACAGAGTAGGCTACAGGGGGTATTCAGAATGATAGTGAGCTTTATGTATATTCATCGTAAAATACACAATTGAATCATTTTGAATTAAAATAATGAGCAGTTCTCAGAACTCCATGGACTCGTCATTTTTGGACACAAGGAAAAGCCCTTTTTTTTAAAGCTGCGTAAGTACAAAATGTCCGCGTGCAGTCCACGCCAAAACATTTGAAAAAACACTGGGGTTCGTTCCTATGCACTCTACAATGCAGCACATAGGTTACAATTTGTTTACTCCCCCACCAGTGGCTTCCCTCACGGTTTCAACCCAGATATAGAAATACTCCCTAACACATCTGCCACAACCTTCAGTCTGCTTTAAATAAACCTTATACTGTCGACTTCTTACCGGCTAAAGAAGTCATTCATGATTAGCCCATTTGATAATCCTCCCTTTCCCGTGTTTCGCATCAGTCCAATAGGCATCGCCACTCGGAAATACCCAACAGGGTTCCACCATCCCGAACATTAACAGCGTCATTTCATGCCCAGATTTTAAGATGCAATATGAAAAAATCGACCACGCCATTACCCTCATCCACTCAGCAGGCCGCGGAGCATGGCTCTCTAAAGCAAATATCACCAGTGCATTACAAATCTTGCTTATTCATCCGGACTTCTGGCGTTTCTTCCGAGTGTACTGGAAGGGAGCCTACTACTTCTCAGTACGCCTCACACTCGGCTGCAGAAGCAGTCCAAATATTTTAGATTCTCTTTCAGAGGCTCTGTGCTGGATTATGACAAACATTTACACACTCCCCTACGTGCTCCATCTTCTCGACGATTTTCTCGTGATCGCTTCACCATCCTCACCCCCTCTACACGGGCTAAACAGACTGATACAATCATTTTCAGATCTCGGCATCCCTCTGTCCGAAGAGAAAACCTCAAGGCCTAGAGCAGGGGTACTCAAATACAAATGTTAAAGGTCCAAAAAAAAGTTTTTAATAAGACAAAGGTCCGATTATTACGGTCTTTCAACATTTAAAAAAATTGCAACAAGATTCTTAACACGAGGTTGCAAAAACAAAAATAATCTGTATGCAGCAGTTTTCATTGTTATTGCGTCTGTGCTTGATCCCTCAGAGTCGCAGAGCTGCACAGTTATGAATAAAGGCAGCCGCACCCTCTTTCATTCAGCATTCCCATCATTGCTTTATAAGTGTCTTGCCCCCTTGTGTGTCCACTGAGGTTCGTCAGGCCCAACACATCTTCAACAAACTCCCCCTTTGCCTCATCATAAAAACTCACAAACACCAGCAACTGAGCATTGTCAGTGGTGCCAGTGGACTCATCCACAGCTAAGGAAATGCACTGTGCATTTTGTATTCCATCACAAAGCTGATTAATCAAATCACCAGCCAGTATGTATGTTCTTCTGGTTGCTGTGGAATCTGAGAGGGGGATTTGCTTTATTTGACCTGTTATTTCCTCTTTTTGTTTGCCTTCAAACATGGTCTCCATCACTTCAGTCATGCATTATTTTATACTTCAGTTATTATCGAGTGGAAAGTCCTTACCTACTGGCCTAGTGGTCACTTTTTTTTGACTGGGCAGTGTAGTTTTACACAGTCTTATTTGACTTTCTCAGGACTTAGAACAGTTTTTTGGGGGCAGACCCCCACAAAGAAAAAACACGTAAGGTCATCATCTTAACAGTTTTGTATGCTCATCCCGTGAACAGAGCATCATGTCTATTACAGCTGAATGCGGCGATTACCATTTTGTTCAGCAAAACGCCTCACAAAATTAGTAAGATCCAAAGCTTTAGTGCGTTTTGATTCAATGCTGAGTACAGCCAAACTTGACAGTCTCTTCTCTGTCATTGTAGACCGCAAATAACTCATTCCTTCAGTACTTGGGTCCGAATCAGTCTATGGTCCGAATGCTTCTCGTTTTGCGCCGTACCGTTCAAATGAAATCGCCGCCTATCATATTTCAACGCTCGCGCCATGGGTTGACGTGCGTTACAAGACGTGTGTCTTGTGCTGCATTCACTTGCACTCGGACATTAGAGACGTTCTCTCATAAATGTCTGATGAGCCGCAACTTTTCTTTCAAAACAAAGCTGCCAACTGGGGTGGCAGCTGGGGTGGCAAGGCCTATTTTTAGGGTGGCAGTTGCCACGCCATGCCGCCCCGGGGTCCCAGGTAGGTGAAACTAGGCTGCTAGCTACAGTACAGATGCAACTAGATGAGCTGTTAACTCTCGCTCTGACTTATTTTTTTTTAAACACACATTTTTCCCACCCGCATTCCGTGAAGACCCGCCCTACTGTGCCTCTGATTCGCAGACTGTTGGTGGGGGGGAAAAAACGCTGATGGGATGCTGAATGTGATTGGACCAATGCGTTGACAGACACACACAGACACACACAGACAGACAGACAGATAGAGCGCTGTTTGTACACAACGGAGAATTTTGACTCGTTGCGTTGTCTCAAAAATAACACAGATAATACATATGAAAAGTATAATTTCGCTCAGAGTCCAGAGACAGTTGTCGTTCGGTCCGGATCCGGACCGGAGTCCGGACTTTGAGGATGCCTGGCCTAGAGCCTCCATCGAGTTCGTAGGTCTCACCCTGGACTCCATGTCCTTCCAGGCTTCTCCATCCTCAGAGAAAATACAACGCAGCACTCTTATCCTGTCAATTTACATGCAGGCAGACAGATGCTTGTCAGCTGTTAGCCATCCTCGGCCTCCTGAATTATGCCATTCGCATAATACCACAAGCAAAACCTTTCTTGTCAAACCTGCTAACTATGCTTCGCGAGCTGTACCCAATCATCATAGCTTCCATTCTTTGAGGGCACGAATGGTCTAGGAAGGCCATACTTATCCACACCGATAACAGTGCAGTCATAGAGGCTAATCTTGCTCCCTAGCCATCATGCAGTTCCTGCGCAGACTTACTTTAATCTCCGCTCACACCAGTTGGCCCCAGAATAGGATCTCCATCCCATACCAGTCCCACCGTTTTTAGCAAAAATATTCGTTTTAATGTTTTGAATGTCTTTTCGTCAAGTTCACTTCAACCACCCCGGACTGATAGTACAGCCACGAGTATACAGTACAGTTGTGAGTTCCTGCTGGACAAGGACATAACAACAAACCACACAATAGACGCTACGCTGGCAGAGGTACTCAGCGGCCTTGGAATACGCTCGCCCTCGGCCTGGACTGCTACCCCGAAGCTGGACAGGAGACACCGCAGGCGGTGTGAGAGGACAACCCAGTCTCACGGCATTTCGTGTTCACCAACACGATTTTTAATCTATTGATTCGTGTTCACCAATACGATTTTCCCCTTTTTTCCGTGTTGCAAAGCACGATTTTAAAAGCAATGTATTTCTGTTGGTAGTCTTTCCCCTTTTTTTTTGTGTTGCACAGCACGATTTTAAAAGCAATGTATTTCTGTTGGTAGTCTCACAGCATTACGTGTTATAGGAAGACCGGAAGCTGTGTGGTTCATAAAAACATGTTCTTACTCAATATCAAGCCACGATTATTGCTTTTATTTAAAATCGTATCATTTCGGACTTTTGTTGCTGTCTGTGAGGAAAATAAATGGGGCTCATTTTTCCTTTTAATTTGTTATTCTTTTCAAAATAACACACCGTTATTTACTCACCATAACACACAATTATCCTTGTTTTTATTTATTTGTTTAATTCTATAATCTTTGGCTTTTTTTCCATCCTTCAGGAACTGAATTTCAAAATAAAAATAACCGGAAACAGACGTAGGCCTATTAGGGACATTTCGAGCATCATCGAGTTTAGGATGGCCGAAGACACTACACTACCCATAATTCCCAGCTATCGTTTAGGACTACAGTCCCCGTGGTTAAACTTCAAGTCGGATTGGATGTTGGAGTGGCAGTGCGCCAAGGTTACGGAATCGAAACTGGATCGAACGCCGCCCCCCCCCCAACAATTAGAAGTTGCCAGTATTAAACACCAATTATTAACCAATTAAAATGAACCGATTAAACATCTCTCTGACACAGTTTAAACGCATTTCAAGTGGAAGAATTCTTCGTGTCTCCTCTTCGTGTCTCGGGAAGCTGGAAGCTGTATTATTTTCAAAAAATAAAAATAAAAAGATATTTTTTTTAACCATAACGGGTACTTTACACAACATTGAGTCAAATGTATCCTTGTTTTAATCCTTGTTTTATTTATGTTAAATGGTTGTTGTCGGTTAATTTTCCATTTTATTTATTTTGGTTTAAGATATCATTATTTTTTATTTATTATTATCATGTTAGATGTTTAAACTTTTCTGCATTTTATAAGGCAATATATACTTTTTTGTTTTTTTCCGTAGGCTACTTAGGTTATTAAAGAGTTATCATGTCAAAATATAGGAAATGTATTAATATTTTATTGTATAATCGGTACAGGAAATTACATCATTCAGAGCACCACCTATTGGCCAAAGACGCTGCCTCCGGCATTGCGATCCATCCTCTGACAAAGTAAGTTGGGTCACTAAAGTCTGATACATGTTTTGCTTAGATTTAATAATTGGGGCTTTTTTTAAGCCTTTACTCGCATGGTTCATCATACATACTGAACTGTTCTAAGTCTGAGAAATGCTTTCGCCATAATCAGCAAAGCAACATTAATGTGAAATTATTCTTGCAGGCGGCTAGCTAGCTAGCTCACGTTCAAAATAAGCTTAAACTAGTTTAGCTACATTTATATCAGCCCATAAGTGGTGTGTGAAAAATATTTGTCTTAATTACGGCTATATACGTCGTTGTTAAAGTGTGAGTTATACGTTATCTTAATCGCTTTTGTTTTACACATGACAGTACTAACGCTGGCCGACATTTTAATATATGTTTGGGGGGGAGGGGCATTGTCCACGTCCATGTGCTTGTTACGCGTATGAAACAGGAAACACGTAAATGAACTCAGTCTGTCTAAAGTAGTTAAACCGTCACAATGTGCATTTAAAAAAGCTAGTTTCACTAAATAATTCACTTTTTCTGTTCTCTCCTGCAGCTCCTGTACCCACACCACAAACCCATACACTGATCTACACCATCATAAAACCAAAGGCACTTTTAAGAGCCAAACTCAACCTATCTCTCTGTCTATCTACCTATCTTTCTTATAGTTATTGTCTCTATCTTTTTCTATCATTCATTATCCATTTCTTCATCTATCCATCTCAATCTTACAATCTGTTTCTCTATCTCTGTTTGTCTCATACAGCAGATGTTGCCTATCTGTTGTGTCCGTCTGTCTGGCTGGCTGGCTGTCTGGCTGGCTGTGTTGCAATGGCAACAAAACACAACCCAGACCCCAATAATCCCACATCCAAAGAAGGGAAACGCATGGCTCTTGAGCTGAAGCATGAACACATGCTAGCTGAAGCTAAGGTTGGTGTTTTAACCCATATGACCTCATTCATTTCCCACTTGAATTTGGCACTATCTGTTATCCAAAAAATGCTGAACAGGCCAAGAGTAACTGGATTTTGGATCAATGTATAGGGCCTTTGCAAAACGGTTCATCATTACAACATGGGGGGCAGAGGCTTACTAAATAAAGCTTGTTCAACTTGTTTTACTTCATTAGTTGTATATGGTAGGAACAACTTGAAGCAAAAATGTTCTTCAAGTGAATGAATTTACTTGTATTTGTCCACTGTCATATGGTATCAGTTTATCAGCAACATCAACCTTACATGAGTTGTTACTTGGTCACAGAAAGCAGCTGAGGAGAGGAAACGGGCACGCTCTGTAGGAGACACTTTACAGTCCCCTAAAAGGGGCTGTGTAGGACGTGGCAAGCCGAGAGGGAGGTGTGGAGGGCGACGCCAAGGCTCAGCTACAGGTTGAAATCCCAATTATTTTACATTTTTATGAATTTACTAAGTAAATGGTTGGAAAATCGAATTAAAACACAGTAATTGCTTTTTGAGGGTTGTTCTGGATATTTTAAACTCGTCAATACTGTAAAGATGTACAATGAGAGTAATCAATAATAAACTGGTGAAAGCAGGCAGCGTTGTCTTTTAAGATCTTTATTCGAGGCGCCTCGAAGGTAAATGTCTCACAGAGTATAGAGTAGTCTGCAGGAGTGCACACAGGGTATAATGTGTGTGTGTGTTTTATAGAGGACTGATTGCCGTGCAGGAAGTAAAAGATAAGACAACTACAGAAAACTATTATCTTACAATCCGCCCTTAGGGAGGGCCGGATTCTTTAGGTACGACCTTGGCGGGATGCTCCCTTGTGGTTCAACAGGTTGAGTTGCTCCAATACAATTTCTAAGCATAATATAATCATTTGGCTTTACCATATAAAGTAACATAAGAAATTGCCACTACATTCCCCCCTTTTGATCATATTTGATCAATCAAGAAAATAAAACAAATGACAGGATAGACTGATATAACACATCAATGAATACACTCCATCGCTGGTTTAAGTAAACACATCAAAAACATATCATGGAAAATGGCTGTTTTTGTGGAGGACAGACTCCGTATGTAGAAAGCAAAAGAATACTGAAAAGAGGGAATGGCAATTTTACACACAATTTTACAGTTCAGTGTCTGACTCTTCAGTGTCGGAATCAGTGGGGGCTGAAAATGGGTTGGTCGTAACTTTGTCAATGGTTTGAGGTAGAGCGGTGTATTGTACGAATGCAGAGGAGATCATACTAGAAAAACATTTCTTCATGAGGGGAACTACACAGCATGTACAACAGAGGAGCAAAGCTATGATGGTGAGGAGTGGCGTGACTATTCTGGCCAGCCAACCTTCCCACCCTCCCGATGTGAGCCAGGACCACCAGTCCCAGCCTATAGGGTCGTAGTCCACATCGTCAGCCTTCATGTCTGCCAGAAGTGCGTTAAGGTGTTGTATGGTGCGAGTCATGTTCTCTGATATGTCTGGAATGTATGTGCAACAAGAGTCTCCAATAACGTGACATAGGCCCCCCCTTGAGGCAAACAGGATATCTAGAGCAAATTGATGTTGCATTAGCATATTTCTAGTTGCTACCATAAACGGATTCAGCGCCTGAAAACCTTGAGTAACTTCGAAAGTGAGGTTTTCCAATCGTGTGTGTATTTTGTCTATATTAGGAGCGTTATTCACGGAGCCCCACCAGGGGAACGCCCCGCTGAAACCCTTCTCGCCGTGAGATGTCATTGAAGCCCTCTTAGCCCTATGGTGGTCGGGATGTCTGAATTCTGGATAGTGGTGTGTAGTATGCATCAATGAGTCGAGAACGGTGATTGCTGGAGTCAGATCCACTAAGGTGCACGTGCCCGTCCAAAAGGGTGCTAAGACTTGATACAACTTGTTTCCGCACAGCCACACATAGTCTTGCGGAGCCCCTGCCCCAGCATCGGTAGGCCATGCTAGGAGAAGAGAGGTATGCGTGACATTAGGGAATGCTTGGGACGAATTGATTCTATCGGGAAATCCTTTTACTAGACAGTCTTTGAGATTGAATTTTTCAGCGTCGCATGTGTTTTTTATGATACGAGTACAACCCGTGGTTGTGCCAAGGTGTAAGCCTATGCGGTTTTTCCTTCTACTAATGCAGAGACTATGGGTAAGGTTTTCTAGACGGCTGGGGTGAACGCGTGCCACCGGGTCGTACAATTCGAAGTAGTTAGTCATCATCTCGGTGGAGTTTATTGCGTGCAGTGTGGCGTTCGCCATGTGCTCACATGGTGCTAGTGTAACTGCCATCTATTACATAGCAGATGTAGCCGTCTGCCCGCCCCAGCTTCCTAGGGTTGGGGCAAGGGAAGTAGTTACACGGGTCTAACTGCAATGTGCTATTTTCCTCTTCTCCCAGAGTAATGTTACCAATCCCTGCTTTGATAAGCCCCTTTGACCATACGGTTCTCCCGGATTCCCCAACATACCTTTTTGCTACTTTGACTTTGATTAGAGGGTTGTGTACTAACCATGGATACATGAAGTATAGGATTATGGCAAACACAAAACCCATAAGGAATATGCAAAGGATCCACTCTACTAGTGTCCAGACCCTCCAACAGTTTCTGCATTGCTCACGGTTGCGTTGTCGTCTTTCCAGGTGGGCGTTAGCCAATTCTTGTACGAGGGGTTCCATCTTCAATCACTCGCCAGCGATCAGGCACAAAGTTTATGTTGGTGTCGTCCTCTGCTTCGTGGCTGTGTCTAGTCTGACTGAGCCCGAGCCTTCATGACCATGTCAATTAAACCCCACACCATGACGGCACAGACGAGGAACCAGAGGCATATGAAAAAGCACAGCTGGCCGTCGCTCATGAGTCTTGTGTGTGTGGTACTAGGGTGTATGTGCTGCGTGTGTGGTGCTGGTGGTGACTTGGCACGTCACTTGTCGTCGTCTGTTTCTACTGGACCGGCTAGACTGGGGCGGCGATGACAGCTTTGCAGTGGCTGGCGTGGACCCACGTGGCTCTCTCGGCGACCTTGACCGCTGTCTGGGTGACGAGAAGCACCTGGTAGGGACCTTGCCAACGGCTGGATCTCCAGCTCTTTCTCCGGAAGTCCTTGACCAGCACGAAGTCGCCTGGTTGGATACGGTGGAGTGGACCAGTAGCAGGGGTAGGTAGAGCTGCCGCTACCTGGCGTCTGATATCTGCTAAATTGGATGACAGGTTAACACAATATGACAACATAGCATCCTCACACAAAGTTGTGGAGGGGAGAGGACATCCTGGAGCCTTGATCCCAATCTGTGGAGGAGCTGCAAAAAGGATCTCAAACGGGCTGAGTTGACTCCGTGTTCGTTTCCGCATCCTCATGTACATCAGCACAATGGGCAGGGCTTGTGTCCAGGATAAACCTGTGTCTGCGCAGCATTTTGCTAGCTTGTTTTTGATTGTACCATTCTCTCTTTCCACCGCACCACCACTCTGTGGATGGTAAGCACAATGCTTTCTGATGTCCATGCCAAGGTATTCTCCTATCTGTGCAATGGCCTCATTAGCAAAATGTGAACCATTGTCGCTAGAGATCTTGCTTGGTATCCCCCATCTAGGAATAATTTCCCTTAGTAAAGCTTTAGCCACAGCATTTGCTGTCTGTGCGTTTACCGGAAATGCTTCAACCCATTTGGACCACATGTCAACCATTACAAGACAGTGTTTCTTACCCTCGGATGGACTAAGTTCGATGAAATCCAGCATTAGGTGCTCAAATGGTCTAGTTGGGGGTGGGTGTGCACCTGTTCCTGTAACCTTTACCGGTCTACCAGAATTTTGCGTAATGCAAATTAAGCATGCTTCACAATGCTTTTGAGCTGTTACTGTGAATCCCCTTGTGAACCAATGTTGATTGATAGCCTCTAACATCCCCCCTTTTGACACATGATCCAACCCATGTGTCAATTTAGCAAAATGTGAGAAAAAATGCCTCGGGAGACATGGATTGGAATTTGGACCAACCCAGATGCTGGAGGTGGGGTCAAAGGTAGCACCAGCAGTTTTCCACTGCGCTTTTTCTGTTGGGGGAGCTAACTGCTGCATGGCAGTTAGCGACGACATATTGTCAGTGATGGAGGAAACAGGAATGTTAACAAACAAGTGTGCGTGTGGTGCGAGAGGAATCAGGGCGGCTGCCTTTGCAGCTGAGTCAGCAGCAGCATTTCCTAATGAAACGGGGTCGGTGTTGCTGGTGTGTGCAGCACATTTACATACTACGACCTCAGACGGGAGCAGAATGGCGTCCAATAAGCCTGCAACTAGGACATGGTTAAGCACTGGCTTACCGTCAGATTTCAGGAATTGTCTACACTTCCAGATAGCCCCAAAATCGTGTACTACCCCGAAGGCATAACGTGAGTCAGTATAGATAGTTACAGATTTGCCTTTTGCCAAAGTGCAGGCCTCAGTCAGTGCTATGAGCTCTGCTGCTTGTGCTGAGAGGTGGCATGGGAGCGGTCCGGAACAGAGGACAGCAGAATCTGAAACAACAGAGAAACCCACCCGATTAGTGCCCACAGGGTCGCGAGAGGCGGACCCATCAACATACAAAACAAGGTCAGGGTTGGTCAGGGGTACATCTTTTAAGTCAGGTCTGGGAGTACATACAATAAGAAGCTCGGCAACACAGTCGTGTTCGTCACCGTCTTCTGGGAGAGGCATAAGAGATGCTGGATTCAGAGTGGTACAGCGTTTGACTTCAACATTAGGCATGTCTAACAGGCATGTGTGATACCTAAGATAACGTGCAGCAGAGAGGTGTGATGTTCTCTGTTCACAGAGAATGAGAGAAACAGCATGTGGAACCAACAGTGTCAAAGGTGCATAACATACAATGTCACGTGAAGAGTTGAGAGCTTTTTCAGCTGCAGCAACTGCACGGAGACATTTAGGCAGGCCAGCAGCTACAGGGTCCAGCTTGGAGGAAAAATAGGCAACAGGCCTCTGTTTTCCCCCATGATCTTGAAGGAGAACTGAGGTCATACACCCATCGCGTTCATCTACTGCCTGTGTAAAAGGCTTGGTAGGATCAGGCAGACCTAGCGTCGGCGGGGATTGGAGAGCCAGCTTCATGTTAATGAAGGCTTCGTCGGCTTTTGGCGTCCATATAAGGCGATCCGCAGGTTTCAAACCGGTGACATGCGTGATTGTACGGAGTGGCTGTCCGAGCGGAGAATAGTTAGGAATGAATGACCTGCAGTATGAACACATACCCAAAAATGACATCATCTGTCGCTTAGTGACAGGTTTTGGCAGAGCAGCCAATGATGCAATACGCTTATCTGAAAGTGTTTTTCCCTCTCCTGAAATGATGTGACCCAGAAATGTAACTGTCTTTTGCACATACTGAAGTTTAGACAAACTGGCCTTGTGGCCCTCAGCTGCGAGGTGTTGTAACAAGGAGATGGTGTCAGCTTCACACTGTTCTGCTGTGGGTGCGCAAATCATGAGGTCATCAACATATTGTATGAGAGCGGTGCCTTTGGAAACTTGTAGAGAGGCCAAACTTGTACACAATGCTTGGTTGTACACAGTGGGAGATTCGCAGTAGCCTTGACACAAACGTGTGAATGTGTATGGCTTACCCTCATATTCAAATGCGAACCAAAATTGACTGTCTTTGTATACAGGGACACTGAAAAATGCATTTGAGAGGTCTACAAAAGTGAAAAAGGCTGCAGAGACTGGAACCTGAGAGAGAATGAGATAAGGATTTGGAACGAGCGGCGCATGTGCATGTACGGCTTCATTTACAGCTCGTAAATCCTGCACAAATCTCCATTCGTCAGGAGGTTTTTCCCGGATCTTTTTAACAGGAAACACTGGAGTGCCTACCGGAGAATCATTACATGGAACAATGACCCCTTGTTTAAGCAGAGAGGTAAAAACTGGCCGGATGCCATCAACAGCTTCACGCTTTAATGGGTACTGGGGTTGGTTTGGGCGGTAGGTAGACTTTGGGGTGATAACAATAGGTTCGGCAGAACGGATTAGACCAACATCATATTTGTGAGCTGCCCAGAGTGTCGGAGGCACATCTTTTAGCGCGGCAGGAAGCTCAGAAATATGAAAGTAACCTGAAAACACAGGCTCCCCTGGGCCTGGCACAGGGTTAACAGAATCATCCCTAATCAGAGCCAGAGTACGCAGCGCGTGTACATTACAGTTGACATCGTACTTAAACACATCATGTGACATAGAGTACATGATCTGAGGTGTGTGTGTGGCTGTCCAATCAGTAATAGATTCCCAATCTTTAACGAATGGACCCAAATCCCTCCATTTATCAGTGGGGCCCCTTGCTAGTGAAATGTGTGGGACCGCCCCTGGGATTTGATACAGCTGGTGTTGTGCAGGTGTGAGTGTGACAGAAATAGCGCTGCGCAGCGAGCTCCAATACATCGTTTTAAGCATGATTTCATCATTCACACATTCCAACAAAAACTGTTCATCATAGTATTTGCATTTATCATCAGAAACACTAGCAGTGCAATGCAAATGAGGAGCTTCCATAAACACAGCCAGTGAGGAGACACGCTGACGGGTCAAACGCAACAGTTTCTGAGAATCAGAAAATGTTGCCAGCCGTTGATACACATACAACAATTCTTCGTCAAATGCAAGTTTTTGGACCATCATAGGAGATGGTCGTCTGACCTTTAGACCCTCATTTGTAGAAATTAGATCAAGGCCAAACCGGAGGATCAGATCTCTGCCCAATAAATGTATAGGGCAGACAGATGACAGAAAAAAACTGTGTTTTACTGATGTGGGAAATGGATGGCTGGCATCACCGTTATCTCTACACTGAATTGGTACAGAAAACTTCTCCTTTACAGTCACACCAGCAGCTCCTATTGAGTGGATAAATCTACCACTAAATTTACAATTTGGCAAATCTGAATGTGTAGCCCCAGAATCAACCAAAAATGTAACATCAACACCCATGATAGCCAGAGTTAGTGTGGGAAATTTCTTAAATGCTGTTTCAGTGTCATATTTCAAATATGTACCCTCTTTAACCACAGGCATGTTTTCTAATTTTTCTAATGTATCAATAGCTTGCACGATGTGTGTGTGTGCGGCACTTCCCTGTTTTGATGCTGCAGGCAGAGGTCCCGTCTCACTCGACCGAATTCCCTCCTCTTCCTCCACCTCCTCCCGCGGACGATGTCAGTTTGAAGAATTGTCATTGTTTTGAGCAGATTGAGTGTCTTTCTTTTGGGTGTTCTTCGGACATTCAGCGATAAAGTGACCCATTTCACCGCAGTGGAAACCAGCACCATTATTGCCAGTGTAGTTGCCTCCTCGTCCTCTGCCTTTTCCTCTGAAACCTCCATGGCCTCGTACACCTCCCCTGCCTCTTTGGCCCCCCCTGCCACGGCCGTCTCCTTGGGGTTGGTGTGACCAGGCGGTTGTAACGGCTTGGACCATGGTCAGTTGGGCCTTGTCTTTTCGGTCGCGGCGTTTCTTGTCGTCATTAGCTTTTTCTTCTGAGAGGCGCTTCTCGGCATGTATGGCATGTCGGCGGATTTCTTCCAGACGGGCACCGTCCATAACGCCAATGCAGGAGGCTCGCACATATGTAGAGATAGCAGAGGACAGGCCGTTGAGAAAAGCGTTGCTGAGATGGGTTTCCCAAACTCCTACAACCCCAACTGGGTAGCCATCAGGTTCTTGGATGCCGCTGTTTGCATTAAAAACAAGGTGCAGGCGGTGGTAATAGTCATTTACCGATTCATCAGGATTTTGTTTGCAGGCGGTGATTTTCTCCATATCAACCTTTGCGGGGAATTTTGCTTTAATCGCTGGGCAGAGGATGGCAATTGCGTTGCGGTATCCCTCATTATTGCGGTGGAGCCATTCTGTATTCATCTGGTGTTGGTGACCGTTCATCAGACCAGTGAAATGGCTGGCATGAGTTGGGCCTATTTTTAATGCCAGCAATGTCTTTATCTCAGGCATGGTGGGAGAGAACTGTTGGCAGAAAAGGAGAAGGGCTGTGGAGAATCTTTCTCCGTCTTGTTGAATGTCAGGAAGGTGGTCATTCATCATGTCCTTCATGTCTCTGATGGTCCAAGGGCGATACACGACAGACGGTCCATCGTGTCCCGCTACCTGGACCATAGGGAAAGAATGCTGCACAATCCCCTTCTCCTTCTCCTCCGCTGTCGAAACGTCTTGCTCGCTGTCGTCATTGTTGGTTTGGTCGTGGTCCCGGAGGTGCTGTTTGTATATTTCAGAGTTGTACGCTTTTTCTCTAGCAACTCTCCTTCTTGCGGCGTCTTGGCGTTTTTCTTCTTTCTCTATGATTTTTTTAAGGTGTTCGGGCTGAGTTGTGTCCCCGTTTTGGGTGGTGTAGATGGAGATGCCCGAACAGGTGGAACTGCCTCTGCTGGATCCCCACCCATGGCACCGGCGTCCAGATGGTTTGGGTCTCGATACGACGGGGGAGGTGGATGGGCCTGAGGGTGGAACGGAAATCCGTGGTCGAGGAGAGGGTCCCTCGTACCTGTAAGAGACGGATACAGAGAAGTGGATGTCTGGTGGAATGGATTGTGTGATTTCGGACAACATTTATTTTCCCTTTTTCCTTCACTTTCATCATCCACCTTTATTTTCTTTATTGTCGAGGCCAACTGCCTCCTTTCACGGCATTCTGCTTCACCCTCCCAGTATTTTAACCACTTTCTGTGACTTTCTATCTTTTCCAATTCTTTTACTTTAATTGTACTCTTCTTTCTCATTCCATCTTCACACTCTTGTAATTTGTCCTTTAGGTCTTTGATTTTTTATTTACTCAAAGATCCTCCCTTTGGAAATCCGAACATTTCCGTCCATATATTTAATTTAGACAGACTGCTTTCACCATATTTTGCTCGCATGACATCTACAATTGGGCCCTCAGGAGGCTATGCCCCCTTACTTTGCTTTGTCCCCATGGAGAAAGTCTTTAAGTGTTACCAAAACACCCCGTGTTACCAAAACACTATTTTTCACCCGTCGGTGATGTGATATTTGTTCCTCAGTACAAATCACACAAAAACTGATCGTAAAACCTTTTACGACGGATATACCAAATATCCTACGGATATACCAAATATCCTACTTTTGAGCAACCCGCTTAATAAATGTCATGGAGGTTAATTACGTTTTACTTTTAAACAATTAGAAATTGTACATCTCACCGAGCATTGAAGGCCTTTTGAGTTCATTGGATCTTGTGAAGTCAATCGGTTTCACCCCGGCGCTGGTCCTCTCGTCCCGTACGTTTTCTGTCGAGGTAGAGGAGAATCCGAGGATCCCGGCGGCCAACCACCAGCGTCCGTAGGTATCCCCGATGGAGCTTTCAGAGATCCCACTCTTCTGACACCAATTTGTTGTACACATTTTAAACTCGTCAATACTGTAAAGATGTACAATGAGAGTAATCAATAATAAACTGGTGAAAGCAGGCAGCGTTGTCTTTTAAGATCTTTATTCGAGGCGCCTCGAAGGTACATGTCTCACAGAGTATAGAGTAGTCTGCAGGAGTGCACACAGGGTATAATGTGTGTGTGTGTTTTATAGAGGACTGATTGCTGTGCAGGAAGTAAAAGATAAGACAACTACAGAAAACTATTATCTTACAATCCGCCCTTAGGGAGGGCCGGATTCTTTAGGTACGACCTTGGCGGGATGCTCCCTTGTGGTTCAACAGGTTGAGTTGCTCCAATACAATTTCTAAGCATAATATAATCATTTGGCTTTACCATATAAAGTAACATAAGAAATTGCCACTACAGGGTCTACAAAAATTCCAATATATAAACGCATAGTGACACTACAGTCGGAGACATTCCCACTGTGGTGTCATAAGAACTATGCTTTATTTAATTTCACAAGCTTTTAAACAATAGGTAGATTATACAAATCATCAGTTATCTCCTGTTAACCCTCTGTGTGATGTATTACAGTCACATCCCCCCCGACTGAGGGCTTCCAGTCTTCCAGTGTGGAGGTTCTGCGTACTGAACCTTCAGCACAACACGAATTTGGTAAATCACAAAAATTACTTTAAGTTTAAAACTAAAATCAATTTTTAAATAAATTGTGTTACTGAGAGAAAATAACCTTATACACAACTGACAGTTCAGGACTCGAACGAGGATTGCAATTCAGTAAAGATATTGGTCAGTTCCATACTGAGCAAAGAAATGATCCTTGATTTTTAGTGTTCATCTTAAATATAGTCATTTACAGTTAAAGTTTCCCATTCTGTTCACAGAAAAGAATATGGAGAGACTCTCTGACATTCTTTCCTCATGTCCTCCTCCTGAGCCTCAAAGAAGCTCTGCCTCATCCTGGTCTTTTCGGCAGCAGAAAGCCTCAGAGCGCTGGAAAGAAGCGAGACCACACCACCTACAATGCCTTCTAGAATAAGAGGCTGTTGGTCTTCCCCTGTGTGGCCTCTGCCACGAGCCGGCTGTTATTAGGTGAGATAACATTTGCCTTTATTTAAATTACTTTACCTAATTGTAATTTTTCAGTTTTAATGCTCAGTGCCCTGCTATTTCAGCTAACATGCATGACTTTTGGGATGTTAGAAAACTGGATACCTAGAGAAAACCCAGATGAAAATGAAAGTAATTCTAGGATATTAGAATAATTTTGTATTTCCTCCCAAGGTGTAGAGAGTGTCTCCCCGAGGAGTGGTTCTATGGAGACTGTGATGTACTTCATCACAAGAACCAGCCACTCCACAACAGGGACAGTTTAATGAATGTTTTTTTTAAACCAATTAGTCCAACAACGTGTGTTGTTAGAGTGGAAGGTGGATATGACACCCAAGACCTCTCAAACTTGCATTTTGATGTTCACATGTCTCTTCGGCCAGCATATAATGGTAATTAGTGCTTTTCTTTTTTTTTTGACAGCTTGCATATTGCCAACTGTGAAGGCACCCAACTGCTCCTGTAAAGGCACAAACTTCACTGTGGTACCAGGCAAACCAGTGATTTTAATTACCATCAATGGTAAACAAATATATATATATATATATATATATATATATATATATATATATTTGGATTTCTATTGAATTGTTGTTATATGTTTACTGTTGTGGGCTGAGGCATTGTGCTTCCACTTGGAGTAAAACCTTCATGTAATATCTGTTCATCTTTGACTATTTGTAGATGGAACTGTTGTAAAATGTGTCTTAATTATGTTTATTTACTTGTTCCAAGGGCGTTATGACTTGCATCTGCCACTATATGTCTGTCAAACTTGCCAGCAGCAGTGGACCCCCGACTTGAAAGTCCTCCTTAAGAGTGGATACTGGCCAGCTTCGGTCAGTATTTCCACATTTTACACCTTGGACATCCTGAGCTCCTTTGAAGAGCTCAAGGTCATCTCTCCGGGATTCTCCAGACAGGCCTTTGCAAAGCTGCTGGAGCATCGCACAAAGTGTGGAGGAAGAGTAAGTGTAACTATTCTTTACCATATTATACATTATAACATTTCCGTAAATAGACAAAATCACAGCAATATATGTAATTATCTTCCAGTCTGGACCTGTCAACGGAGATGCACTGCAGCGCAGCTTTCTGGAGTTCTCCTATGCCTCGTATGAGGAAGACCAGCTCTGCTGTGGTGCTCCTCTCATCTGCCCTGCCTGCACGCCGGAGATGTTGGCTGTTTCTGCCGATGGAAACAGGAAGCTGTATCGTTTTCGGTGAAGTGGAAGGTGCTGTTTTTACAATGTTGTTATTTAACTTTTTTGATTACTGTTTATATTTCATGGATATATTTGCTAATCTTTTTTTCCTCAGTTCTGATGGCAGCGCCTTTTTTAATGGGCTCTTTGTAGCAGAAGACAGCGCGGTGGCTGCATTTGTCGACAAAATACAGAGATCACTGAAAAATGCAAGTTTTTATTCGTCATTTTACCTTATAGGTATATCACAAAAATAGCCATGTATATCCGACCCTGACTTTCTTCAAATTCAGCTACTTCTCCTTACCATCTACTCCAAAATCAGATAATTAGAACAAATGGTGTAGATCGTGATTCCATTGCTTTTAACTGATTTGTCATGATGTAATGTGTGTCTTAGACCCAGGGAAGAGGCACATGTGGGGACTCCCAGTGGACAGCAGCGAGGGAGACGTCAAGGAGGGGTTCGAAGCTGGATGAAGAAAGGACGGAGGTGGCTGTATGTCGCCATGGGTTTCTTTTGAAGGCCTTAAATTAGACCCTCCAGAAAAACGCGATTCTGCGATCGCAGAATTTACCGCATAATCAGCAAAATGGTGCAGATTTTTAAAAGGCCGCATATTTATCAAAAGGCCGCATAATCCCCGCTTTTTTCCACACAAAGTTCAGAAGAAAAAAAAGTTAACTCGTCTTGGGTGACGTCATCAGTTCGCGCATCACAGAATGTAAACAACACTGTATAGAGTGAACGTGTGGAGCTCACACGATAGAGAAAACACCAAGATAAAAAAATCTAATCCATCTCATTTACAGACGAACATTTCTACTAAAGACCGGGCAAAAAGTGGGGGGAAACTATTCTGCACCCCGTGCAACTGTGTGTTGGAGCATAAGAGAAAATCGACGGTGACGACCCACTTTGATTAATTCAAACATTCGAAAATGCTTTCTGCTGCTGTGGACAAGAAAGCCAAACAACTCACGTTCACCGAGGCATCAACCTCCAAAACCCTTTCGAGGGCTACAAGAAACGAAGTGAGTAGCCTAAAAGATTGAAGCTTGAAGATAACGAACGAGTAAATGAAAACAGAATGAGGCGGAGAAGTGTGTGTGTGTGTGCGTGTGTGTGTGTGTGGGGGGGGCGGTGTGTGTGTGTGTGTGTGTGTGTGTGTGTGTGTGTGTGTGTGTGTGTGTGTGTGTGTGTGTGTGTGATTAAAATAGCCCAATTGCTTTTACATTAAATAAACATTGAATGTGTTTAATTGAATAGTAAAGGGGTTTAACGTTAGTGGCAGGTTGTGTGTGAGAGAGAATAAATAAGACAGCCCAATATTTAAAAAATGTTATATTCTTTTTCCCCGCATATTTAGCATATTTCGCAACTTTCCGCATATTTCGCAACTTCCCGCAATTTCACCGCATAAAATTACATAAAACCCCTGCATGTTTAATCGCATAATCAAGGATTTTAACCCGAATAATCAAGGAATTTAGCCCGCATAATCAAGGATTTTTGCCCGCGTTTTTCTGGAGGGTCTATTACATATGTACAGGGGGGAGATATTCGCCTACCCCCTGTATCTTCAAAAGGAACTCATGCCAGCCAAAGCCAAGTTTTTCGCCACGGATGTGGCTTGCAAGTACTGGCCGTACATGGAGAAAGCTGCAAGTGTCCTTCTTGCTCTCCAGGAGCTGACCACCATGAAGCCATTCCTCAGTGTAATGCATGCTCGAGCCCATGCTACCAAATGCGAGGTATGTGAAATATTTGTGTATCACGTACATTTATATTTTTTATATTTATAATACTGAAGTAGTAAATATCTAAGCTATACTGTTTAGTATAGTAGTATATAGTCTCTTTGCACAACAATTCCAGCAACCTTTTACCATCAGATTATATGGAGTGGGAAGAACCAGGAGGGAGCAGGGATGACCGCTGGGGAAGAGGTGGAGCAGGTCAACAGCTACCTGTCCCGTTGTGCCCTGACAACAAAATACATGTCCAAAGCAGGTGAGTGGAAGGTTTTGCCCTATTATTGCATACTTTTTTAGATGACACATCATAACCTCATTATTGCTTTCAAAAGCACGACTGGACATGCTCACAGTGCATGCAATGGGATGGAACAGGAAAAAAGGGGACTCCCTTCATCAGGCACTTTCCACAAGATATGTGAAGGTGAGCCTCCTATTAAAGGTGTTGTTGTGTCCTTTGTCATTTGCACATGACTTGTTGTTAATCATAGCAAGTTTTAATCTTGATAAATGTCCATCGTCTACTGTTTATCAGACTAGTAAGAGGCTCCTGGAAGAGACTGCAAGTCTTGAGGAACTCAAGACGGAGCTACATTGTGTCTCAGATGACATGATGTCGACTTGGATATCCGACGTGAGGGAATGGGCATCTGGTAAGCACGACGAGATAACACCAGCTACATATCATTGTCCATGACTGTTTGAATTTACAGATTTGATCCTAAAGAGCAGCCAATTTTAAGGCAATAAAGCTGATTTTTCATGCCACGTAATGGGACCCTCACTGGATTTCAGTAGACAGGGACATAATCTTCAAGCAATAGCAAGCCAACTATGTGTCCATGTTTATCTCTGATATGTTCCAGTTTCCATAGTTGTACCATCAATTTGTGTTAAAAGGTGTTAAATATGTTGCACAACTTTGTTTCTCAAAACCGTTACGTGTTGTGTAACAGTACATTTTACTGCCAATATTATTTCTACAGGAACATCAGAAACATCGGGTACTTCTGAAGACATCCTTCAAACAGCACTGTAGCAAAGCATTGAGGGGCTTTACCTAAGTGGGAGGCATCGGAAGCAATCCCTTTACCGACAGAATGGTATAACAATATAATGTTTTAGGTTGCAGATTCAACCGACTGAATTATATATATTTTTTGCACTTGCAAAATATAGTTTGTCACATATCCCTATCCCACTACTTCATGTCTTTTTCAGACAGCAGCAAGCTCCGCCATCGACTTCGAAGGAAGCTTGCAGATGACAAAAAGCGCCTTAATCAGGAGGTACTGAAGTACAACCAGCTGGTACACGACTCTGCCAGAGGCATAGATGTTGCTGCGGTGGAGCATTCCCTCTCTGGAGGGAGCATCATGTCCGCGCTGTGGCCGTGGGAAGTTCATGGCATGGGTCAGTTTTCAGATATTTCATAATAATTAATTTGAAGTTCTGTTATATGAAGGTATACCTTGCTGAGTTATGCACATATCATGTAGAGTGTTAGAACGTTCATTTAGTTTAAGGGCATATCTTAAGTTTTCTTATTGTGTATACATTTGATTATTTTGAAAGTACATGTTTGGAGTTTTAAACATATTGTTATGCTATAATGAAAATGTGATTCATGTATATACATAACTGTGATTGGATTTTAGCTAACTTTACAGCCAAGAAAAAGATACTTGATCAAGTCATCCTTACACGGAGACTGCAAGAGGAGAAAGGCATCCTATTGTGGGAGATGGCGCAGCATTGCACATGGTTGCAGAACATGGCAGTTGCTCTAAAAAATAAGGTGGCTGAGGAAGGTAAGTTGAAAGCAAAACTTAACCTACCTTGTAAAGTATGAGTTTTAAAGGAAAAAAAGTCAGCCCAAATCATTCTTGGTCACAGAAATTGGATGGAGTATAATGGCCTTTGCCCATTCGACCCAGCCATTTTACATAATGAAGTCCCTTGACAATGAGAATCATCTTTAGATGTACATGGGAGAGAATATACTCCATTGAAGTGCTCTGGCCTCGTGAAGCAATCTTACTTTATAGTATGTCCATTTAACAATATTTTGTGTATTTTCAGATGTAGACAAGGGGAATGGAGGACTTGGGTGCACCCTAAGAGGGAAGCATGCTGAGGCGTTGGAGAGGTTGCAGGTGGTACTGCAGCAGTACAAGACTGCTTTAGGTCCTGATGCTTGTTTCCTTCAACATGAAGAGGAAAGTCAAAGTGGCCTAAGCAGTCCAGACACCAGTGAAGATGAAGAAGGAAACATAATTTAGGTAATTTACTTATGAATTAATGTACAGTATCTTTGTTGATTTAGCCTCAACCTAGACATGTTGCTGTTACTTTTGTATTCATTAATGCTAAACATACATCGTGTATTCAAAAACCTCAAATTTGGTTTCTGATCTGCCCCTCCTTTTTGTTTCTCTGTATTTCCCCAGATTGCTGCTGCTCTCAAGCACGAATATCCGCCAAGACTTGATGTGCTATCAGAAATGTAAATACTTTACTGACTTTATATTTAGAGATTGTATTCATACTCCTCAATGGAAGATCACCCTTGAATATGTTGACCATATGACTTTTCCCTATGCCGCAGCATCAGGCCAAACATTTAACTTGTAAACAACTTAAATTGTATTGAAGAAAATGCTCAGCGTCCCTGGAATGCATCCTGAGCAATGAACCATTCACTTTTCATCCTTTTTGAAACACTAGAATGTAAATTCCTAAATCTCCAAGTATATCTTGCTGGTTACCATACAACTTGGTGAGCACATCATTGTCCAAGAGCAGGAGGTCTTTCCCTTTTTTCCCAGAACGGGATGCCTATGCATTATTATTTTCGATCTCTTATAGGATTTACCTTTCATTAACTTTATATGACTGCACCTGTTACACCGCAGGCCAATAACAGCTTTCCTCCAATTGTTCATTTTTGTTTCTTTTGCGTTACTTGCTTTAATTTCTTTGTCAGTTATATTTCCTTTTTGGTCTCCGGCTATTAACCTGATTGATTGAAGTACTTCAATCAACATGTACAATGCACAGTCTTTTAGGATGTATAATTAGGGACATTGAGATAAACAACAAATAGTTTATTTGGTGAATCACCTCATTGTTGTTCTCAAAACCAAATAATACATTGTTATAAATTGTTATATTTGATTTACACATAGAATGTACATGTTTAATATACATAGTTAAATCATACAAAAATGGTTGTGTTGTATGATTTCTTAATACTGTATGTTATAACCGTTCGCATAACTTGATTTTATGTTCTGTTGTCCATGCTTTTCATGTTAAACTAACCCCAACGCTCTAGAGTCAAGATATGGTGGCCTTTTACTTGTATTGTGGTGAAACACATAAGTAAACCATTGCCAGAGAGGACCATTTTATTGTTTTAAAAACAATGTTATTCATGTGGTTGTTTGATTAATAAATATAAATTAAGCATATGTCTGTGGTACTTTTTGTTGTTTACATCACACTGCATTATAATGCGTTTGGAAATAAATTCATTTAGAAGTAACAATATGGTTTAGCACTTGAATATTTTTGTAAAGAGATGATCCTCATCCGGAACAATGGTTGTTGGTTTAAGATAAGATATCAATCAATCAATCAATCAATGTTTATTTATATAGCCCAATATCACAAATGTTACATTTGTCTCAGTGGACTTCACAGTTTGTACAGAATATCAGTATGACAATACCACACCCTCTGTCCTTAGACCCTCACATCGTACAAGGAAAAACTTCCAGAGAAAACCCACAGTTTAAAGGGGAAAATGGGAGAAACCTCAGGGAGAGCAACAGAGGAGGGATCCCTCTCCCAGGACGGACAGACGTGCAATAGATGCCGTGTGTAAATTGAAAAGATAATACATTTCCAACATAGGTAGTCCAAATGTTTGGAAATGCATGTGTGTATAATAGGAAGATGAATCCACGAGTATATCCATCCAGGACTTATGATCCAGGACCACAGCCACGACTCAAGATCCAGGACTCGCGATCCATGACACAGGACCGCAGGATCATCCATGACTCCGGATCCCGGCGTATATAGACACCAAAAAGAAAGACATTTGGGGAAGCTGGGTTAATCGGAACATGAGAGTATACAGGTATAGACAGAGAGAAGGAAGAAGTAAGATGTCCCCCGACAAACTAAGCCTATATCAGCAAAACTAGGGGCTGAATCTAATCAGCCCTAACTATAAGCTTTATCAAAAAGGAAGGTCTTAAGCGCACTCTTAAAAACGGATAGGGTGTCTGCCGTCCGAACTCAAACTGGAAGCTGATTCCACAAAAGTGGAGCTTGATAAGAAAAGGCTCTGGCTCCCATTGTACTTTTAGAGACTCTAGGAACAACCAACAACCCTGCATTCTTGGAACGCAATGCCCTAGTAGGACAATAGGGTATAATGAGTTCTTTAAGGTCAGATGGCGCCTGCCCATTAAGGGCTTTGTAGGCGAGAAGAAGAATTTTAAATTCTGTCCTGTGTTCTATAGGGAGCCAGTGTAAGGCAGCCAGAACAGGAGTAATGTTGTCCCTTTTCCTAACTCTGGTTAGTACACGAGCTGCAGCATTTTGAATCAGCTGAAGCGACTTGACTGACTTCTTGGTACACCCTGATAATAAGGAGTTACAATAATCCAGCCTTGAAGTAACAAATGCATGGACTAGTTTCTCTGCATCGTTTTGAGGCAAGATATGCCTGATTTTTGCAATGTTACGTAGATGGAAGTAGGCGGTCCTTGAAATTGATTTTATGTGGGTGTTAAAGGATCAATCCTGATCAAATATAACACCAAGATTCCTTACAGTCTCACTGGAGGCCAAATTAATGCCATCCATAGTTAATATATCTTTAGATAATTTGTTTCGTAGATTCTTCGGGCCAAGTACAATAACTTCAGTTTTGGTCATGTTTAACATCAAAAAATGTAAGGTCATCCACGTTTTGAAGTCCTTGAGGCAGTCTTGAATTTTATTTAGATAATTAATTTCATCAGGCTTGATTGATAAATATAGTTGAGTATCATCCGCATAACAATGAAAGTTTACAGAATGATTCCTTATAATATTGCCTAACGGAAGCATATATAGTGTGAACAAAATAGGTCCAAGCACTGAGCCCTTTGGTACTCCATGGTTAACTTTGGTTTGCATGGAAGATTCATCGTTGACACGTACAAACTGAGAGCGTTCAGATAGATAGGACGTAAACCAGCCTAAAGCAGTTCCCTGTATGCCAACTAAGTGCTCTAGTCTTTGCAATAGGATATCATGGTCGATAGTATCAAATGCAGCACTAAGATCGAGCAAGACAAGAATAGAGACAAGTCCCTTGTCAGAGGCTATTAGAATGTCATTTGTGACTTTAACCAGAGCTGTCTCTGTGCTATGTTGTGTTCTAAAGCCAGACTGAAAATCTTCAAATAAATCATAGTTTTTTAAGTAATCACACAGCTGTTTTGCGACTGCTTTCTCAAGAATTTTTGAGAGGAACGGAAGATTAGACATAGGTCTATAGTTGGCTAAAACCTCTTGATCGAGGTTGTGCTTTTTAAGAAGCGGTTTTATCACTGCTACTTTGAATGATTGTGGAACATAGCCTGATAATAAAGACATATTCATAATATTTAATAAAGAAGTGCTAATTAATGGAAAAACTTCTTTTAACAGCTTAGTTGGAATCGGGTCTAAGATACACGTTGATGGTTTAGAAGAGAGAATCATTGAATTTAATTGTTCAAGGTTTATGGCTGAAAAGCATTCTAGTTTACTATCTAGTGTAATATTAGAACTTACGTTTCTGGGAGCTGTTGATAATACTATACTGGTCAAAGGCAAGAGTTCATTGATTTTGTTTCTAAGAGTAACAATTTTATCGTTAAAAAAGCACATAAAATCATTACTACTGAGTGCTATGGGAATAGAAGGCTCAGTCGAGCTGTGGCTCTCTGTCAGCCTGGCTACAGTGCTGAAAAGAAATCTTGCATTATTCTTATTCTCATCTATTAATGAAGATTAGTAGGCTGCTCTCGCTTTACGCAGTGCTTTCTTATATTCATTGAGAGTAATATGCCAAATCAAACGAGATTCTTCAAGTTTAGTGGAACGCCATATCCTTTCAAGTTGTCTCGACTTTTGCTTTATTTTGCGGGTTTCGGCATTATGCCATGGAGCTAATCTATGTTGTTTTATTTTCTTCTTTTTCAAAGGAGCAACAGAGTCTAATTTTATTCGCAGCGCATCTGTAGCACTATCAACAACATGATCAATTTGGGGTGGTGTACATTTTGTATAAGTTTCCTCCCCTACATGCAAACAGGCTATCGAGTTAAGTATTGGTGGAATCTCTTCCTTAAATTTGGCTATAGCACTAACAGATAGGTTTCTGCTGCAGGAGCTTTTGGCTAATGCTTTGTAGTCTAGTAACAGTACTTCAAAAGTTACTAAGAAATGGTCGGATAAAGCAGGATTATGCGGTTCGACTAATAGTTGCTCAATTTCAATAACATAAGTCAGAACAAGGTCAAGAGTGTGATTATAGCAGTGGGTTGGTTTATTTACACTCTGACAGAAACCAACAGAATCTAATATAGAGTTAAATGCAACAGTAAGGCTATTTTTATCATCGTCAACATGAATATTAAAGTCACCTACGATAATTACTTTATCTGTTTTAAGTACCAAAGCTGATAAAAACTCAGATAATTCTGATAAGAATTCTGAATAAGGACCTGGTGCACGGTACACTGTAACAAATAAGATTGGCTTCAAAGTTTTCGAGGTCGGATGCGTAAGACTGAAAATGAGGCTTTCAAAGGAGGTATAATTAAATTTTTGTTTAGTATTGATAAGTAAACTTGAGTCAAAGATTGCTGCAACTCCACCTCCTCGGCCCGTGCCTCGGGCAATATGAGTATTGATATGGCTGGGTGGAGTGGCCTCATTTATGCTGACATATTCTTCATGTCTCAACCAAGTTTCAGTGAGACAGCATATATCAATATTATAATCTGATATTAAATCATTTACCAGTATTGCTTTAGATGCTAGAGATCACATTTAATCTTCCTGTTTTGTTGCACTGTAGTAGTTGTTACATTTACTTTTATTAGGTTATTATGTATGACACCTCTATTAGGTTTTACCTTAAATTGTCCTTGGGCAGACACACACACCGTTAATATTGGGTATTTTATTGGGTTCGGGATTCCTATGGATGACTGCCTAGGAGAGAGCGCAGAGAAGCCTGTAAGACTGCGACTCTGCCTCCTGGTCTCAACTCCAGTTTGTCATGAGATTGGCTCATGACAAACTGGCCCTGAAATGTTTGCCGAAATGAGATTTGCACCTTCCAAAGTAGGATGAATGCCGTCTCTCTTAATCAGACCAGGTTTTCCCCAGAAGGCTGTCCAATTATTCACGAAGCCCACATTGTTTGCTGGGCACCACCAAGACAACCAGCGCTGAAATGATGACATGCGGCTATACATTTCATCATTGATCAGATTGGGGAGGGGACCAGAGTATTTACGTTTATTTTTAGCCAGCAGTCTAAGATGCGCCTCAACATCGCCCGCTCTGGCCCCCGGAATGCATGTGACTGTGGACGCTTCGGTCTCTAACTTCACGTGTCTCATAATAGAGCTACCAATAACCAGAGTTGGCTTCTCAGCGGGTGTCTCGCTGAGTGGGGAATATCTGTTAGATACGTGAACGGGTTGGTGGGGACCTGCGGGTTTCGCGTTATGCCCCTTCTGAACAATCACCCAATCTCCCTGCTGCTCAGGAGTTGCCGGGGGACGGCTAAGAGGAGCTACCTTTTGCCGGTCCGCACCGGCTAACATGGGCTTTACTGTAGCTGAGTTATTTTCTAAGATGCGGAGCCGGGCTTCTATGGCTATGATTCCCGCCTCCAACCTAACAACTATACTACATTTAACACATGTATCGGTACCAGTAAAGGAGGTAGGGAAGTAACCAAACATGAGACAGTTAGAGCAGGAAATAGCACCCGAGGGTGGGGAAAGAGCCATGGCTAGCTATCAAGCTAAAGTAGCTACCGTTAGCAAACTCGAAAAGAGTGTAGGCAACTGTGGAGTTACAGTCGCTAAGAGAAGGAGAGTTTGTGAGTGCTTAAGCTGTAATAACGTGTGATTACAACGTCAGGCAGTTGCCGTGATCAAGAGTTTTAAAACAATCGATTAAGTTAAGATAATAAGCTATCAGCAACAGAACAGGCACACAGGATACCCGGAGATGACAACAACAACCGGAAGTTACAACATGCTTACCGCAATAGTGGTCCGTGTAGGGATATAACTTTATTGATCCCAATTTGGGAAATCTTTGCGTTGCAGCAGCATTAAAACACATGGCATTATACAATACAAATAAAAAGACAAGAAATAAAGAAGAAAATATACATGTTGAATTTACAAATGAGCAATAACAAGATATGCAAGGTATTATATTTACATAACTATGTGACAGATGGAATATTAAATATTACACTGAATATGTCAAATGTACAGTGAAAAGAGAAACTATAGAGCAGAGAGTTCTCTTCCAGCTAGAGGTGATTTGTTGTACAGCATCACGTTCTCACTCCCAACCCGTCACATGTTGACGGACGGTCAGGGCCCCTCCCGGTCACCGACTTGTATAGAGCTCCCTGAACGTTTGTTATAGACACGTTGGGATCGAGGTGAAATGCTCTCCGCAGATCCATTCTCACAGCGTTTATCAACATTTTTCTTACTCAATATCAAGCCACATTAATTCTTTTTATTTCTTTATTTTAATTGAATAATGTAGGACTTTTGTTGCCGTCAGTTATGGGGAGAGTAGGGGCTCAGAATACTGAAATCTGTATTGTTTCATAGTTTTTTCCTTCTAATTTTGTATTCTTTTCTAAACCACACACTGTTATTTACTCAACAACACATAAGTATCCTTGTGTGTATTTATTTGTTTGATTAATAAACACAAGTTGGAGTCCGTCAGGACCGAGGGTCGGAGCAGCTCATTTGCTTTAGAGAATTTTACACCCGGAAGTAAGTATTCTCTCCGCTTCGCTTGACAAACCCAGCGCCATATAGATAGAAGAGTTACGACAGCGGAAGTCCAAAAACGGTTATCGTTACGTGGTTCATGTAGACGAGGATCGTTCCCCGGAAGTTCATGGCGGGCAATTTGAATGCATTGATAACAGGAGATAGAACTACGATTTTTGGAAATTATTAGTGAATAAAGGTTTTGATTTGCAATATTTATACAACAAATCGATATGTGTATGTATTTACATCAATATGTTTTAAAAAATAAAATATAATTTGCTAATATTAAGTGATAATATTAGGATTAGTGTGAACAACTAGTTTACATGTTAGGCTAACAGTGCCTTGGTTAAAGAGCCTGTTGCTGTTTATAGCTTTGAATTCTTTAAAACCAATATTATCTTCTTAAACTTGTATGGTGGTCAGGAGCAACACTTTCTAATGTTTATTGATATATTTAGAGGGAGGGGATCTAAAGGAATGCTTCAAAATTCAGATTAGATTAATTTCTACCATTTTCTTAAATTCATGGTAGTTTCAGTAATCCCATGGTAATTGAGGACACAAGTTATCTAAATGACTAATGTCATCTTTATGGCTTTCAGAAAGGACAGGAGACCGACAGGTGACTATCAAAGGACTAGCAGCAGCAGCAGCAGCAGCAGCAGCAGCATGATGATGATGTTAAATGTGTTACTTTAGGAACATCCATTGCAAATACATGGAATTCAATAAACATTGAATAGCATATCATGCAGTTTGTCTGTGCCTTTTCCTCCGTGTTGTCCTGGTTTGCTGTGTTGCCTCCTAGTCGCCACCATGGTTTGCTGTGCTGCCTGGGGATGATCAAATCGCTCAGAGAAAGGAGTACGAATGTACGGCTTCCCCACTGACACAGAGCGCAGGAAAAAATGGCTGGCTCAAGTCAGCAGGAGCAATTTCACGACCAACAGCAAAAAAATATGTGAGGTTATTATATACAAACACTGCATTTGCACTTTTTCACAAAACGAAAACCACACCATTGGGAAAGCTTAATGTTTTGTTTAATACAAAAAAACAGGGAAAGGCTTGAAAAACACAGAGTTGAGACTCAGGGTGCAGGGTGAGGGTCTCAGTGCAGGTATTCAGGCTCCATTGAATCCCCCTCTGGTTCTTGTGCTGAAAGAGGGAGTAACAGACAGGAGAAAGGGTTATACACACCTATATAGCACACCTATTGGATGGGAAATTGCCTTGGGGAGATAAGGTGTGGTCTTTGTTCCCAACTGAAGTTATGGAACTTTATTATTTGTGAGTTTAACAAAGTATGACAAATGGCATCAGTAACAGATGTGATATGAATTTCTATAAAGTTGTCTCACATTATTGGTCATATTTTATATACAGTATGTAATGAGTATAACATGTCCAGTAAGTATAAAGTGTTTCCTAATACTTTGTATTCAACCACTATGGAATATGTATGTGGGCAGACAAAACTGAGTTGTTCTGTGTGTGAAGTAACCTCAAGTCACTCCGCAGGCATATTTTGATGCAGACCAGTTTGTCAAGACAAAAAAGGGCAAGACTAGGCTGAGAGCAGAGGCTATACCCACCATCTTCGTGCATCGCCCTGTGGTCAAAAAGAGAAGGGCCCCTGCACCACGATTCACCCCGGGACCTGTATCTACAAAGCCCATAGCTCATAATCACAGCTATAGAGTGAAAGGTGACACAGGTGTAATAAGTATGAACTCTTATTAACAAAAGTCATATTGCTTATTTTTAAGTGGTATAATATTTAAAATGTTCGAAAATGTACAGTGCCATGTCTTCTACTTACATTGGTCTCAAAGATTGAGGGAAGAAGTGATGAGGAGACTGAGAGAAAGGAAAGTGAGGGTGAAGAAAGAGAGGACATGGCTAGTGAGGAGAGACGGGGAGGGTGGACACCACCCACTCAGCAGCCAGTCAGCATACGAGGGAACCAGCAGCCAGTCAGCATACGAGGGAACCAGCAGCCAGTCAGCATACGAGGGAACCAGCAGCCAGTCAGCATACGAGGGAACCAGCATCCAGTCAGCATACGAGGGAACCAGCAGCCAGTCAGCATACAAGGGAACCAGCAGCCAGTCAGCCAGCATATGAGGGATCACCAAAAAAGAAAAGTCTGCACTAAGAAAAATCAGGAAGGAAGATGCAGCTCTCAAGAAAACAATGAAAATTAGGGACAACAAATATAAGAAAACGTTTTCAAAAGACCAACTTAAGGCATTAGGCAGACTCACCACAAAGGGGATGAAATGGAGCAATGAGACAATTAAGAAGGCTTTAAAAATTCGCTTTGCGTGCGGTCCAACGGGTTACAAAACTCTGCAGGAGTTGCAGATTCCCCTTCCAGGAATAAGGACACTGCAAAGAAGGATGCAATGTGTTAAGTTTGAGCCTGGTGTGTAACAGCTAACATCACTGCCCCTCCACCCGTAACATCACTGCCCCTCCACCTGCCAACATCACTGCCCTTCACCTGCTAGCACCCAGCCAGAGGAGCGCAAACAACAAAAACAAGCAAGGTGTCCCGTCATGCACCTGGAAGTTTGGGTTGGCAAAATGGAGTAAGAGAGGGACTTGAAAAACCTTGGTGGCTCTCTACTCATGTTGTTACAGTTGTCTTGGTTACAGCTCTCAAGTTTTTTTTTGTGCCATTTCCACATCTTTAGAAAATATGAAATAAATGAAGTGAAATCAACCTCTTCTCTGGAGAACAAACTTTGATTTCTCTGTCTTGTGAGTTTGGAGTCTTGCAGTGTTGCTCCTCCACCTGTAACATCACTGCCCCTCCACCTGCCATACAGTAGGTTACTAACAAGATTACTTATATAATACAGTGATAGAATACATGTTTAGTATGCTTACTTATATAAAACAGTAGTATTAAACTTACCTTGTGTTTTCACTCTCACTTAAGTCCCTCTCCCTTTGCCATCAATCCAAAATCAGCTGAGCTGCATCATTATACAAACAGGTAATAATCAACATAATCAAAAGGACACAATATGGCTCTGCTAAAAACACTCATTCTTACACGCACCAAAGTTATATTTATCTAATATTTAACTCCCTCCACCCTTGCATACAATCCTGTTTAGAAGCCCCTCTTCTCTAATTCAACAACGTTGGACGAAATGACATTAAGAGAATGGAATTTACAATTAAAAGGCTGTTCAACGTGTGTTGCTAACTTGATCCGGTATCCTAGCTTTATCTGTTATCTGTAAACGTTCCCTAAATCTACTAATTTAGGGATAATCCACTGACATCCTTTAATACACATGTTAATTTGAATCAGATGTACTGACAATATCCGCAATATAAATCTTTAAACTTCTTCTTACCTTTAAAAGTCCGTCACGAACGGTCTATTATGCTGCAACTCTACAGCTCTGCTAGCCATGGCGCTAACTTCCGGGGAACGATTGAGAGGCTCCACGATCCGCCATTGCTGTAAAAAAGTGGTCCATTGGAGTGAACGGAGATGACGTAACTCTCAGTCTATACGGCGCTGGACAAACCCTTCCATGGACAAACCCCGTGATAGTCCTCAAGCTCTGATTGGATGTTTGAGTGTGCGCCGAGGGTTATGCCGAGCGTCGAACAGCAATTTGAAATGGGATGGAACCACGGCAGACTGTCCAAAACTGGATTTGAACGGGTCCACCCCCTCCCCCACCGTCCCCAGAACCAAAAATGTAGTAACTGTGTAGTAACTACACACTATTGTGTGTTTCGCAACATGTTCTCTGCTGGGAATTGTAGTTTTAAAAGATGTTTTCATATTTCCCATAATAAGAAGTTGCCAGTATTAAACTGTGTACATCCCTGGAGGTTTAGGGGATAGGAAACACTCACATTTAAAACATATAATTAATAAATGGGGGAAAATTGCTTGTGCCCATAATGGGCAGCATTAATAAATAATAAAATAATAAATATAAATATAATATATATAATATAAATAATATATATATATATATAATATAATATAAATAATAAAGCTCTTCTGACCTTAGCTGTCATGTGGGTATATATACCCACATGCCAGCTAAGGTCAGAAGAGCTTTATTTAACAGCTGGTCTTATGTCTGTGACCCCTCCTGTTGTAAATTGATAAGCCTGAAACATGCACTTGTCAAGTTTCAGAGGCAAATTTTACAAATATGGCAGTAGCCATCGATCATCTTAAGATAAGATATACTTTATTGATCCCAAGTTGGAAACATTTGCGTTACATCAGCATGTGTAACAGTTGTAAATATGCAGTGGTGTTTATTTGTAAATCATTTAGTATAATCACACAAATTCTGTTTTTTATATTTAATAATTCTGTGTTCTTTATTTATTGAATGTTCAATACCTGACAAGGTCGGAGATGAACAACTTGGGTCGCAGGTTCCTCAACAGTGCATTACAAGACATCTATCAATATGTGTCACAATTCTATGTCTAGGTTTGGGTGTTTTGCTGTTTTCCCTGTCATGTTTTCCTCCTTTTTATTGTCTGGTCCTTTTCCCTGGTGTGTCTAATTGTCTGATTGTGTTCACATGTGGCCCCTGTGTTTCCTCCTCCCTCCTCACCTGTGTCTTGTTGCTTGATTAGTCTTTTGTGTATTTAAGTGCTGGGTTTTCTGTCTGTCTTTGTGGGTTCGTCTTGTGCCATGACTAGTTCTGCGGTGAGTGTTCTGTTTTGTCATTGTATATATATCGTAGCCTTGAAATAAAGGAGTTTTTTCAGTTTACAGATGTGGCGATGCATTTCAGACAATTTGAAACGCGAGGGCCATGATTGGTACGTGATCTGCCCTCGCTCAAGGGAAAACCTCCAGCTTGACTTGAGACCGCCCCCGTGATAGATAAATGTAATTTATAATGAAGCCAGCTGCAATGGATCATTGATCCAACAGGGGGTGCAGTGGGGTTCCACACTGGAGCTCATGTGAAATAAAGTCAGATACAGTACGCTGGATGTACAGCGGAACTTTGTTAAGATCCATATGTCACGGATATCATACTCTGTGCTAAATAAGAGACGTGTAGGCCTAATCATTTATAAAACATCACCATATTGTTATTTAACAAAATAATGTTTCGTCGAAAAAAACGAACGGGAGGAAATGCAGCCCGGCTCTCGATTTTTCATCCTAATTTAATCATCTTCACCACGATCATTTGTTTATGTTTGCCGAATTGACATGAAATCACTGACACATATGAATATACTGTATTCAACTTCATTAAAACGTTATTAACGTGCCTAAACTCAGTAATTCACCAAAAATATTTATATTTTAATGGAGCTTCGTCGGTCGATCAGGATCCCAAAGTGTAGCGGAGGGATCCTCATCTGCATGACGGGTGTTATTTTCCCCATAGGGAACAAGTCGCTGCAAATTATCCCGCTTATTACATGGCCACATTCTCAACAAAGTAACGACATGACCCCCAATATTAATTTAAATGCTTTTATGGATTTAGAAAATGTTTTTATTGATTTAAAAAATAGTTGTATGTATTGATTTAAATTGACATGCATCCGCTAAGAAAAATAGTCCGTTGTTACCGTTTTTTAAACATTCTTAATGAAACGGCAGCTCTCAGCTGTGTATTTACACAACTAATGGCCCATCAAGCACAGCCCTCTCCCCCCCCCCCCCCCCCCCCCCCCCCCCCCGATCTTTCTTCTCCAGCAGCTAAATTAACTGTTGGTTACTCTGAGTGACCATAGACTGTATGTGACAAGCTTACAGTTAGTGACGTAACAACACCATAAAAGCTGGTGGGTTGAAAGCAATACGGGAGGTAAAAATAACTAGAATAATTGTGATTTATTTATTGTGGCTTTTATGTTTTTAGGTATAACATGTTATGTAATTCAGGCTTATAGTTCATCCTTCTCTAAAAGCCTTCAACAATGACAATATTCATAGTAATTTAATAAATCCTTCCAACACACATTATAAAAAATAGCCTACTGTAAGTTAAGAAATCATTCCAATATGTACATCTTCTGATGTAACAATAACATTATAAATAGTAACATAGCTGAACATGGTATTGCACATTTAGCTTTGAGTGTTACTGACCTGAGATGTTTTTATTACATGAATTAAGGTGACTGAGGCTTTTTAACATACAGGGATGCAAACTCATCAGGTATGAAAAAGGTGACAAGGATCCGAGCCCCGGGCTCCCCCACCCCACGGAATGACAGAGGATTTTAGCAGTCAGAACAACTAAAGCAGCAGTGTTAATAATAACAGAAACGCCAAAGAGTCACATCTAATAGAAATATATAAAAGCATTTATTTTAAATTGTGGAGCAGTCAGTTTATAATTTTGGCAGCACTGTTGAGCATTTTGAAAATGTATGTTCATGCCTCTGTGCAAGGCTTAAGTCTTTTTATCTTTATAGCCACATGGTGTAAAGTAACTAAGTTCATAAACTCAACAAGTAGGCTACTATACTTGGGCACAATTTTGAGATACTTGCTACTTTGTTTTTCTACTCCACTACAGTTCAGAGGTAGCTACATGGTGTATTTCTACTCCCCTACATGTATTTAATACCTTTAGTTACTTTACAGATGTGGATGAATGATGTGAAATATAATCAAGTGTTAAATCAGACTTTAGTTCCACCTGGAGTAAATCCACAAGCTACCCTGCAGTATAAAAAGTCATTAAAACTAGCTGCACCTTTACCAGCTTTGAGAACACTTTCATGATCAATCATTAAAAAACATATCATATATATTATTCTGAAATGGACCAATCTGCACAATGACTACTTTTACTGTCGCTACTTTCACTATATTTTGATGATAATACTTTTCTACTTTTACTTGAGGAACATTTTGAATGCAGGACTTTTACTGTAACAGTGTTCCTACACTCTGGTGCTTCTACTTTTACTCAAGGACAAGATCTGAGTACTTCTACTTTTACTCAAGTACAAGACCTGAGTAGCCTACTTCTACTTTTACTCTAGTACAAGATCTGAGTACTTCTACTTTTACTCAAGTACAATATATATATACTTATACCACCTCTGTTTATAGCCTATGAAAAAAACGATTACAAATAGAAGGCTAAAGCTAACGTTAGCAGATAGTGACAATATATGCTAGCTAGCTAGCTCAACGATTCCTTAAATAATATTGACACAGAAAAACTTTTCAATTCACATCACGCTCTGCCGCTCCGACAGGGAGCTCTGCTCTGAACACCTGAACGGCCCGTTCTAACAGCTGTTCACCAGCGGTCCAGTCTGTGCCACAGTAACTCCGGACGCGCAGTTATTAACGAACGCACCCGTAGGTAATGTAGCTGCTGAAGCTAGACCATCATCTCGGAGCAGCAGAGCCTTACTACACATCCACCATGAGCAGAGCCGACAGGCAGGAAGACTCGAGCACACAGCTCGCACTTCATTATAATATATAAAAAAAGAACACCATGCGTGTCATGATGGGACATAACAGCTCACGGTCGCAGATTACTCCAGGTCCCAGACCCCCCCATACCCCAAAAATATTTTTATTGCAGATCTACATGAATCACTCAAACGACCTATTTTGGATTCAAAACGGCGAATTTCGCCAAAAGGTGACAAGTTTGCATCACTGAACATAGACAGAGCACAACTGAAACATAACATCTGAGATGTAACAACATAATACACTTGTGGGGATGCAGCTTGGGATGTGAGGAGTGAGGGACACGGCTTAGAACGGGCGTGTCGCCTACTGTCCTGCCAGTGTTGGCAGGACAGGAGAGTGTGTGCACCAGTCTGCCTTGATCTATGAATTCATGTCCGTGACACTCACTGCTGCCCACAGCTGTTTTATAGAAGGAAAACCTCCTTCACTTCATGAAAGTGTTTTAACCACACACACCTTCACACACACATGACGGGTGTTATTTTCCCCATAAGGAACAAGTCGCTGCAAATTATCCCGCTTATTACATGGCCAAATTCTCAACAAAGTAACGACATGACTCCCAATATTAATTTAAATGCTTTTATGGATTTAGAAAATGTTTTTATTGATTTAAAAAATATGTATTGATTTAAAAAATAGTTGTAGGCCTATGTATTGATTTAAATTGACATGCATCCGCTAAGAAAAATAGTCCGTTGTTACCGTTTTTTAAACAGTCTGAATGAAACGGCAGCTCTCAGCTGTGTATTTACACAACTAATGGCCCATCAACCACAGCTCTCTCCCCCCCTCCCCCCTGATCTTTCTTCTCCAGCAGCTAAATTAACTGTAGGTTACTCTAAGTGACAAGCTTACAGTTAGACACAACACTGTCATTGCAAGTGACCCTCAGTTAGTTGACTTTTATGTTCAACTGCTAAATTTGTGACTGATAAAAAAGGGCTTCTACTGTACCTAATTACCTTAACACTAGAACCGCCAGAGGTTTTTGTATCGGCCTACCTAAACCCGTCAAATCCCGCTATTAGAACGCCATTTTTAACAACATAGGGTGCTACATAACACATAAGTCACGGACTGGAAGACTTTAATATTTTATTGAAAAAAAGTTACATTGCACACACACAACACCATCCATCCATCCATCCATCTTCTCCCGCTTATCCGTGGTCGGGTCGCGGAGGTAGCAGTTCCAGCAGAGAGCCCCAAACTTTCTTTTCCCTGGCCACATCAACCAGCTCTGACTGGGGGATCCCAAGGCGCTCCCAGGCCAGAGAAGAGATATAATCCCTCCATCTGGTTCTAGGTCTACCCCTTGGTCTCTTCCCAGCTGGACGTGCCTGGAACACCTCCCTAGGGAGGCGCCCAGGTGGCATCCTAACTAGGTGCCCGAACCACCTCAACTGGCTCCTTTCGACGCGAAGGAGGAGCGGTTCAACTCCGAGTCCCTCCCGGATGACCGAACTTCTCACCTTATCCCTAAGGGAGACACCAGCCACCCTGCGGAGAAAACCCATCTCGGCCGCTTGTACCCGCGATCTCGTTCTTTCGGTCATGACCCATCCTTCATGACCATAGGTGAGGGTAGGAACGAAAATGGCCCGGTAGACAGAGAGCTTTGCCTTCTGGCTCAGCTCCCTTTTCGTCACAACGGTGCGGTAAAGAGACTGCAGTACCGCTCCCGCTGCTCCGATTCTCCGACCCATCTCACGCTCCATTGTTCCCTCACTCGAGAACAAGACCCCGAGATACTTGAACTCCTTCACTTGGGGTAAGGACTCATTCCCTACTTGGAGTGGACAGTCCATCGGTTTCCTGCTGAGAACCATGGCCTCAGATTTGGAGGTGCTGATCCTCATCCCAGCCGCTTCACACTCGGTTGCGAACCGATCCAGTGAGTGCTGAAGGTCGCAGACCGATGAAGCCATCAGAACCACATCATCTGCAAAAAGCAGTGGTGCAATCCTTAGTCCACCGAACTGCAGACCCCCTCCCCCACGACTACGCCTCGAAATCCGATCCATGTATATTACAAACAGGATTGGTGACAAAGCGCAGCCCTGGCGGAGGCCAACCCTCACCTGAAATGGGTCCGACTTACTGCCGAGGACCCGGACACAGCTCTCGCTTTGGGAGTACAGAGATTGGATGGCCCTGAGTAGAGACCCCCTCACCCCATACTCCCGCAGCACCTCCCACAGTGACTCCCTGGGAACCCGGTCATACGCCTTCTCCAAGTCTACAAAACACATGTAGACTGGATAAGCATACTCCCAGGCCCCCTCCAGGATCCTTGCGAGAGTAAAAAGCTGATCCGTCGTTCCACGACCAGGACGGAATCCGCATTGTTCCTCCTCAATCTGAGGTTCGACAATCGGCCTGACCCTCCTTTCGAGTACCTTAGAGTAAACTTTCCCGGGGAGGCTGAGTAGTGTGATGCCTCGGTAATTGGCACACACCCTCTGATCCCCCTTTTTGAAAAGGGGAACCACCACTCCGGTCTGCCACTCCTTCGGTACTGTTTCCGACTTCCACGCAACGTTGATGAGACGTGTCAACCATGACAGTCCCTCAACACCCAGAGCCTTCAGCATTTCTGGGCGGATCTCATCCACCCCCGGGGCTTTGCCACTGTGAAGTTGTTTGACGACCTCAGTGACCTCCCCCCGGGAGATTGGTGTCGATCCCCCTTCATACTCCAGCTCTGCCTCTAACATAGAGGGCGGAGTTGTCGGGTTCAGGAGTTCCTCAAAGTGCTCCTTCCAACGCCCTAACACTCCATCAGTTGAGGTCAACAACGTCCCATCCTTACTGTACACAGCTTGGATGGTTCCCTGCTTCCCCCTCCTGAGGTGTCGGACAGTTTTCCAGAACAACTTTTGTCAAGGGGAGAACACTGAGGCATGAACTCAATTGCACGACTCAAAACTCAGACTCAAATAGCGTTTCAAAATAAAGACTTTACTGGAATTTGCACAGTAATAAAACAAGGAAAACAAAACCACTCTTTCGAGGAAAACTATAATGCGATCTATAGCATAGGTCCGTGAAAGGTCCGTGAAAAGATCCGTGAGGTAAGCCGATACGTGGTCTTCGAGAGACAACGAACTGACAATTAACAGGAGGGAGCTACCACAATATATACACAGGTAAAGGGGACACAGTTGGAAACAATCAGGGCGGGGAAAATAATCAAGGACGCAGGAGACAGAAAAGGGGCGGGGAGCGTGGAGGCCTGAAATGAGAGGAAGAAATAATTAAGGGTATAGACATAAAGCACAAGACAAAAGGACATGACAACTCTAACATAAAGAATAAACTTTCACAATAAGTTTCTTGGACATGACAGTACCCCCCCTTCTAGGGACGGCTCCTGACGGCCCAGGCTCCTCTGAGTTGAGGCGGTCAAAATCCTCAATGAGGCTTTTGTCCACGATGAAGCGGGAAGGAATCCATTGCCGCTCCTCAGGACCATAACCCTTCCAGTCAACCAGTAACTGTCGCCCTCTACCCCTTTTCCGACTAGCCAATAGTGACTTGACCGTGTAAACCGGACCTCCATCGATCATCCGGGGGGGCGGGGGGGGTTTGACGGTGGGAACCATAGCGCTCTCCTTCAATGGTTTTAATTTCCCTACATGGAAGGTGGGATGTACCTTCATGGCCCTGGGAAGCCGTAGTCTCACTGAGACTGGGTTTATGACCTTGGTGATGGGAAAAGGACCCACAAACCGGGGAGCCAGTTTTCGGGAGAGTACGTGGAGGGGAAGGTCTCGTGTAGAGAGCCAGACTTTTTGGCCTGGCTGGTATACAGGGGCTGGTCGGCGTTTTCGGTCTGCTGCTCTTTTAACCAGTTGTGAATTCCTGCAGAGTATCTTCCTAGCCGCAGCCCACACGCGCCGACAACGCCTGACCAGAGCGTGGGCAGACGGGACCGTGACCTCCCTCTCCGTGGCTGGGAACAGTGGCGGCTGGTAGCCATAAACACAGTGAAACGGGGACAGGCCCGTGGCAGAAGTAGGGAGGATGTTGTGTGCATACTCAACCCAGGTGAGGTGCTCGCTCCAGGAGGATGGATTCTGGGACACCAGGCAGCGCAGGCAGGTCTCCAGTTCTTGATTTAGGCGCTCTGTCTGGCCGTTAGACTCCGGATGATATCCAGACGAGAGACTGACCGTGGCACCGATGAGGCTGCAGAACTCCTTCCAGAAGCGTGACACAAACTGGGGGCCCCGGTCGGAGACAATATCCTTAGGGAAACCATGAAGCCGAAACACATTCTGCATCATGACCTCCGCCGTTTCCTTAGCTGAGGGCATCTTTGGCAGAGCAATGAAATGTGTCATTTTGGAAAATCTGTCCACTACCGTGAGAACTGTGGTTTTACCTCTAGAGAGGGGCAGGCCAGTGACGAAGTCCATGGAGATCTCTGACCAGGGCCTGTTGGGAATAGGGAGTGGTTGTAATAACCCTATTCGCGACCTGGAAGAGGTCTTGTTTCGAGCGCAGATAGGGCACGCCTCCACATACTCCTTCACCTCCTTCTCCATGGATGTCCACCAGAAACGTTGTTTAACAATGAACATAGTTCTCTTGACTCCGGGGTGACAGGTGAGCAGCGAAGTGTGAGCCCAGTGGATCACCTGTGGTCGCTCGGCCTCCTGAACAAAAATCCGGTTAGGCGGGCAACCCCTTGGTGCAGGAGCTCCAGCATTGGCACGTATTACCTCCTTCTCTACTGGCCAAGTCAGCACTCCTACCACCCGGTTCAATGGGATGATGGGTTCCGGCTCCTTGGCTGCAGGCACAGGGTCAAACAGACGGGACAGAGCGTCAGGCTTGACATTCTGAGACCCCGGCCTGTAGGAAAGAACAAAGTCAAAACGGTTGAAAAACAAGGTCCACCTAGCCTGGCGGGAGTTCAGTCTTTTGGCCTTTCTGATGTACTCCAGGTTCTTGTGATCGGTCCAGACCACAAAATGATGCTCGGCTCCCTCCAACCAATGCCTCCACTCTTCCAACGCTAACTTCACGGCCAGCAACTCACGGTTTCCCACGTCATAATTTCTCTCTGCCGGGGAGAGCTTCCTGGACAGGAAGGCGCAGGGGTGAAGTTTGTTGTCGTCTGTTGTTGCTGGGAGAGGACCGCTCCCACCCCCTCGTTGGAGGCATCCACTTCCACCACGAACTGGCGAGTGGGATCCGGCATGGTAAGTATGGGGGCAGTGGTGAACATCTTTTTCAGCCGAGAAAAAGCCTCCTCAGCCTGAGGAGACCACACAAAAGGCACCTGAGGGGACGTGAGGACATGAAGAGGGGCTGCAATAGCGCTGAAGCTCCGCACAAAACGTCTGTAAAAATTAGCAAAGCCTAAAAACTGCTGCACTTTTTTGCGAGAGTCAGGGGTAGGCCAACAGGCTACTGCGCTAACCTTCTCTGGGTCCATCATAACCTGACCTGGGGAAATGATGAAGCCCAAAAAAGTGACTGTTTCCACATGAAATTCACACTTTTCAGCTTTGACAAACAACTTATTTTGGAGCAGTTTCTGTAGAACCAGGCGGACATGTTGTTTGTGGGTGTGAAGGTCAGGGGAGTAGATCAGAATGTCGTCCAGATAAACAAAAACGAAACGGTTCAGAAACTCCCTCAACACGTCGTTGATCATAGCCTGGAAGACTGCAGGAGCGTTTGACAATCCAAACGGCATGACCAGGTATTCATAATGTCCTGAAGGGGTGTTAAAACCCGTCTTCCATTCATCGCCCTCCCTGATCCTGACCAAATGATAGGCGTTCCGCAGGTCTAATTTGGTGAAAACCTTGGCTTCCTGAAGCTGCTCGAAAGCGGACGAGATGAGAGGGAGGGGGTACCGGTTTTTAACCGTAATGTCATTGAGAGGTGAGTAGTCGATACAGGGCCTAAGAGACCCATCCTTTTTGCCCACGAAAAAAAAACCTGCCCCTGCTGGGGATGAGGAATGACGAATAAGCCCTGTCTTGAGGGAGGCATCAATATAGTCCTTCATGGCCTCTTTCTCAGGTCCTGAAATTGCATAAAGTCGACCCTTAGGAATGGGAGACCCGGCAATCAAGTCAATAGCACAGTCATAGGAGCAGTGAGGAGGAAGAGCCAGAGCTTTGGACTTACTAAAAACTTCACTAAGGTCGTGGTAGCAGGAAGGAACTGAAAGTACATCCGGAAGATATATTTTTGGGACTGTATCCTGCCTAACACTCCCAGTGTTACATCCCCTGTCAATCTCTGCTACCTGCTTAAAACAGAGATCAATGCAATTCTTTCCCCACCCCTCCACCCTCCCAGATTGCCAATCTATGTGAGGGTTATGAAGTTTCAACCAGGGAAAACCCAAAATGAGTGGATGTTGGGCTGAGTTAAATAAGTGAAAAGACATTGTCTCATGGTGGTTATCATTACATCTTACTTCTAAAGGCTCCGTTTGGTGAGTCACTTTAAACAACAGCCGCCCATCGAGAGCACTCGCTTCAAGAGGCTGGGGTAGAGGTTTAGTTTTTATGTCCCATTTTTTAACTAAACCCCAATCCATAAGACTTTCGTCCGCCCCTGAGTCAATGAGAACACCATGAGTAACTACATTGTCTCTGATTTTTACCTGGATCCGGGTCAGGGTGCGAGGAGGAAAGTCAGAGGAAGAGATCCGGCTCACCAACGTACTCCTCTTCATTGGTGAGCCTCCTCTTTTACCGGACAAGCCGCTTGTGGGTGTCCGCGCTGCCCGCAGTAGAAACACAGACCTTCCTTGAATCGACGCTGACGTTCTGCCAGCGACAGCTTGGCGCGGCCCAACTGCATTGGCTCCTCCACGGAGCCAGGGGGCGCTGTTGTCCGGAACGCAGTTGGTGAGGGGTGACGGGGCCTCCAAGAAGAAGTAATATCCAGCGGCGAGCGTCTCCTCTGGAGAGGTGGATCAACCGTATCCTTGGATTTATTCCTTCTCCTCTCCGTCAAACGATTGTCTATACGTAAGGCCATGGATATGACAGAGTCCAAATCAGCGGGCAGATCGAGAGGCGCCAGCTGGTCTTGTAAAGAATCCGAGAGACCGCTGACGAAAGCGTCAAACAATGCAGCGGAGTTCCAGCCGCTGTCGGCTGCCTTAGTCCGGAACTCGATGGCGTAGTCAGCCACACTCCGCTGATGTTGTCGCAGCTTGATCAGAGCCCGAGCTGCTTCCCTGCCCGGCGTGGTTTGATCGAAGGTCTTCCTCATAGTGTCTATGAAGTTTTCCAGAGACCCGCAGATAGGCGAGCCTCGGGACCATTCTGCCGTGGCCCACGCTGCTGCTCGGCCGGAGAGATGAGAGATCATAAAAGCCACTTTGGAAATGTCCGTGGGAAAAGCAGCCGGTTGGTGGTGATAGTGTAACTCACACTGCACGATGAACGGCCGGCAGCCTTCTGAGTCCCCGGAGTACCTTTCGGGTGGAGCCAGACGCATGGAAGCACTGTGCGGCTCAGTAACCCGGTTGGGATCGAATCCGGTCACCGCTGGAACCGGAGGAGTCGTAGGAGGAGAAACAGCCTGCAGGTGAGTGAGCACACGCTGAACCTCTGCTGCCAGTAGATTAACTTGGGTCGTCAACGATGTTTGTAGTTCCCCCTGGCTGCTGGTTAGATCCTGCACTCCCTGCTGCATGGTGGCCATACGCTCCTCTTGTTGCCCAAGACGTTGGCCCTGAGAACGGATAGCGTTCTTAATCTGATCTGAGTCGGCTGAGTTCATTTTGATGGTCAGTTCGTACTGTCAAGGGGAGAACACTGAGGCATGAACTCAATTGCACGACTCAAAACTCAGACTCAAATAGCGTTTCAAAATAAAGACTTTACTGGAATTTGCACAGTAATAAAACAAGGAAAACAAAACCACTCTTTCGAGGAAAACTATAATGCGATCTATAGCATAGGTCCGTGAAAGGTCCGTGAAAAGATCCGTGAGGTAAGCCGATACGTGGTCTTCGAGAGACAACGAACTGACAATTAACAGGAGGGAGCTACCACAATATATACACAGGTAAAGGGGACACAGTTGGAAACAATCAGGGCGGGGAAAATAATCAAGGACGCAGGAGACAGAAAAGGGGCGGGGAGCGTGGAGGCCTGAAATGAGAGGAAGAAATAATTAAGGGTATAGACATAAAGCACAAGACAAAAGGACATGACAACTCTAACATAAAGAATAAACTTTCACAATAAGTTTCTTGGACATGACAACTTTGGTGCCGCCCGAAAGTCTTTTTCCATGTCTTCTCCGAACTTCTCCCACACCCGCTGCTTTGCCTCGGCCACGGCTGAGGCTGCTGCCCTTCGGGCCTGTCGGTACCTTGCAACTGCCTCGGGAGTCCCCCGAGATAACAAATCCCTGAAGGCCTCCTTCTTCAGTCGGACGGCTTCCCTGACCACCGGTGTCCACCAGGAGGTTCGAGGGTTACCGCCCCTTGAGGCACCTAGGACCTTGAGACCACAGCTCCCCGCCGCGGCTTCGGCAATAGAGGCTTTGAACACCGACCACTCTGGTTCAATGTCCCCAACCTCCACAGGAATGCCCGAAAAGCTCCGCCGGAGGTGTGAGTTGAAGGCCTCCTGAACTTGGGCCTCCTCCAGACGTTCCCAGTTCACCCAAACTACACGTTTGGGCTTACCAGGTCTATCCAGAGGCTTCCCCCGCCACTCGACCAGCTCTGACTGGGGGATCCCAAGGCGCTCCCAGGCCAGAGAAGAGATATAATCCCTCCATCTGGTTCTAGGTCTACCCCTTGGTCTCTTCCCAGCTGGACGTGCCTGGAACACCTCCCTAGGGAGGCGCCCAGGTGGCATCCTAACTAGGTGCCCGAACCACCTCAACTGGCTCCTTTCGACGCGAAGGAGGAGCGGTTCAACTCCGAGTCCCTCCCGGATGACCGAACTTCTCACCTTATCCCTAAGGGAGACACCAGCCACCCTGCGGAGAAAACCCATCTCGGCCGCTTGTACCCGCGATCTCGTTCTTTCGGTCATGACCCATCCTTCATGACCATAGGTGAGGGTAGGAACGAAAATGGCCCGGTAGACAGAGAGCTTTGCCTTCTGGCTCAGCTCCCTTTTCGTCACAACGGTGCGGTAAAGAGACTGCAGTACCGCTCCCGCTGCTCCGATTCTCCGACCCATCTCACGCTCCATTGTTCCCTCACTCGAGAACAAGACCCCGAGATACTTGAACTCCTTCACTTGGGGTAAGGACTCATTCCCTACTTGGAGTGGACAGTCCATCGGTTTCCTGCTGAGAACCATGGCCTCAGATTTGGAGGTGCTGATCCTCATCCCAGCCGCTTCACACTCGGTTGCGAACCGATCCAGTGAGTGCTGAAGGTCGCAGACCGATGAAGCCATCAGAACCACATCATCTGCAAAAAGCAGTGGTGCAATCCTTAGTCCACCGAACTGCAGACCCTCTCCCCCACGACTACGCCTCGAAATCCGATCCATGTATATTACAAAGAGGATTGGTGACAAAGCGCAGCCCTGGCGGAGGCCAACCCTCACCTGAAATGGGTCCGACTTACTGCCGAGGACCCGGACACAGCTCTCGCTTTGGGAGTACAGAGATTGGATGGCCCTGAGTAGAGACCCCCTCACCCCATACTCCCGCAGCACCTCCCACAGTGACTCCCTGGGAACCCGGTCATACGCCTTCTCCAAGTCTACAAAACACATGTAGACTGGATAAGCATACTCCCAGGCCCCCTCCAGGATCCTTGCGAGAGTAAAAAGCTGATCCGTCGTTCCACGACCAGGACGGAATCCGCATTGTTCCTCCTCAATCTGAGGTTCGACAATCGGCCTGACCCTCCTTTCGAGTACCTTAGAGTAAACTTTCCCGGGGAGGCTGAGTAGTGTGATGCCTCGGTAATTGGCACACACCCTCTGATCCCCCTTTTTGAAAAGGGGAACCACCACTCCGGTCTGCCACTCCTTCGGTACTGTTTCCGACTTCCACGCAACGTTGATGAGACGTGTCAACCATGACAGTCCCTCAACACCCAGAGCCTTCAGCATTTCTGGGCGGATCTCATCCACCCCCGGGGCTTTGCCACTGTGAAGTTGTTTGACGACCTCAGTGACCTCCCCCCGGGAGATTGGTGTCGATCCCCCTTCATACTCCAGCTCTGCCTCTAACATAGAGGGCGGAGTTGTCGGGTTCAGGAGTTCCTCAAAGTGCTCCTTCCAACGCCCTAACACTCCATCAGTTGAGGTCAACAACGTCCCGTCCTTACTGTACACAGCTTGGATGGTTCCCTGCTTCCCCCTCCTGAGGTGTCGGACAGTTTTCCAGAACAACTTTGGTGCCGCCCGAAAGTCTTTTTCCATGTCTTCTCCGAACTTCTCCCACACCCGCTGCTTTGCCTCGGCCACGGCTGAGGCTGCTGCCCTTCGGGCCTGTCGGTACCTTGCAACTGCCTCGGGAGTCCCCCGAGATAACAAATCCCTGAAGGCCTCCTTCTTCAGTCGGACGGCTTCCCTGACCACCGGTGTCCACCAGGAGGTTCGAGGGTTACCGCCCCTTGAGGCACCTAGGACCTTGAGACCACAGCTCCCCGCCGCGGCTTCGGCAATAGAGGCTTTGAACACCGACCACTCTGGTTCAATGTCCCCAACCTCCACAGGAATGCCCGAAAAGCTCCGCCGGAGGTGTGAGTTGAAGGCCTCCTGAACTTGGGCCTCCTCCAGACGTTCCCAGTTCACCCGAACTACACGTTTGGGCTTACCAGGTCTATCCAGAGGCTTCCCCCGCCACTCGACCCAACTCACCACCAGATGGTAATCAGTTGACAACTCCGCCCCTCTCTTTACCCGAGTGTCCAAAACATACGGCCTCAGGTCCGATGATACGATAACCAAATCGATCATGGACCTTCTGCCTAGGGTGCTCGGGTACCACGTACACTTATGAGCATCCTTATGTTCGAACATGGTGTTTGTTATGGCCAATCCATGACTAGCACAGAAGTCCAGTAACAAACCACCACTCCGGTTCAGATCAGGGGGGCCGTTCCTCCCAATCACTCCCCTCCAAGTGTCTCCATCATTGCCCACATGTGCGTTGAAGTCTCCCAGCAAGATTAAAGAGTCCCCTTCAGGAGCCCCATACAGGACTCTTTCCAGGGTCTCCAAGAAGGCCGTATACTCTGAACTGCTGTTGGGTGCATAAGCACACACAACAGTCAGAGTTTTCCCCCCCATAACCCGCAGGCGTAGGGAGGCAACCCTCTCGTCCACTGGGGTAGACTCCAACAACGAAGCACCCAACCGGGGACTTGTGAGTATCCCCACACCCGCCCGGCGCCTCACACCTTGAGCAACTCCGGAGAAGAATAGAGTCCAACCCCTATCCAGAAGTAAGGTTCCAGAGCCGACGCTGTGCGTAGAGGTGAGCCCAACCAGATCCAACTGGTAACGCTCCACCTCCCGCACAAGCTCCGACTCCTTCCCCCCCAGAGAGGTGACGTTCCACGTCCCCAAAGCCAGCTTCTGTCGCCCGGGTCTGGTCCGTCGAGACCCTCTGCCTTCACTGCCACCCTTCTGGCAGCGCACCCGACCCCATCGCTGTTTCCCGTAGGTGGTGGGCCCGCGGGACGGAGAAGCGGAGGTGTTGCCCACGTCGCCTTTTCGGGATGTGCCCGGCCGGGCTCCGTGGCAAGCCCGGCCACCAGACGCTCGCCGACGAGTCCTCCTTCTGGGCCTGGCTCCAGAAGGGGACCCCGGGCTTCCTCCGGGCCGGGTATCCTCACTTCGTGTGTCGTCTTTCATGAGGTCTTTTGAACCAATCTTAGTCTGGCCCCTTGCCTGAGACCAATTTGCCATGGGAGACCCTACCAGGAACACAAGGTTCCAGACAACACAGCCCCCAGGTTCATCAGGGCACACAAACCTCTCTACCACGGTAAGGTGCTGGTTCTTCAGAGAGCACAACACACATCACACAAATTGACCCGATTGGTGGTTCTAGTGTTAAATAAACTCACTAATTAATGAAACCAGTTCAATACGCATTATTCTTATTCTTATCATTTTTTATGAGCGCAGAAGTAGTCTTAAAATCAGAGCTGTTTTTTAAATGAAATCTGACGGCAGCCAGTTAGCTCTGATCACCTATGATAAATGCGCCGCACCTAATCGCTGGCCATTCAGCCACAGACACTGTTTGAAATGGGGGGAGCCAGGGGGAGCTTTGCTCCCCCGAAGAGGGAGGGAGCTCCCCTGAAGGCTGACTTTGAGATAAATAGGGGGAGCCCAAAACAATCGTGCATATTTGTGTCACACAGATTAGAAATGTTGAGTTTCTGTAAATAACAGTTCTTGAAATAAATAATAGTTATTGTTCATTACAGTTTCTGAATATTTTTTTTATATTTGTGAATATGTCTGGGTTTTGCCATCTGTACATGGCGGCGCTGCATTCTTACTTACGTTGCTATGGTTACGGTGGTGATGCCGGCGCGGTATTTGAAATGTTCAAATTGATATTTTTTTAACTCTGGCTTTGTAATAAAAAATATGGCAAAACGAAAACAGCCAAGTGTCAAAGCTTTTGGATTCACAAGCAAAGAAGTGAAGGAGTCTAAAAATGACAACGTGAACGGAAAAAAACTTTTAGTTGGCCGGCTGTAAGCGGCGTTAGGGTCGAGTTTGACAGCTCCACACCGAGGGAGAGGCCTGCCGATGCGGAGCCTGAAGACGCTTCAACAACGGCCACATCCGTCGGCGTAGTGACACCGTCTGTAGTAGTAGCAGAGTGATTTTATAGCAATTGATCGAATATTGGCAGATTCGGATTTCACGGATCAATAACTGATGAACAAAACGTTATTCAGACATAAATGACGTCTCCTAAGTACCGTGGTAAGGTTGACAACTGCAATCACATGTTGATAAAAAAAAAGGCAATATGCGCCGTCCTCCGAGCTGAACACATTAAATTGGTCTCTTTCCGCAGCCGGAGAAGAAACGAGTGCTCAGGGACCGTCTGCAAAGTGCAACACCGAAAAGAGAGAATACAATAATATTCAATCACTTCACTATTATACAGTATTACTACCAAACTCACTACACACATCAATAGTCTCCTGATGCTCATACTACAGCAGAGAGTTTGGAAGAATGTGCTTTTGAGTAATGTTGGGGAATATTTATAATGTAAAATCTTCAATAAACATGGCATCATCTTCAATAACGTTACTATTATACAGTATATTTCTACCTAACTCACTACACACATCACTAGTCTTCTGGTAGTCAGACTACAGCAGAGAGTTTGGAAGAATATGGTTCGGTTTTGGAGACTATTGATGTGTGTAGTGAGTTTGGTAGTAATAATCTGTATAATAGTGAAGTGATTGAATATTATTGTATTGTCTTTTTTCGGAGTTGCACTTTGCAGACGGTCCCTGAGCACTCATTTCTTCTCCGGCTGCGGATAGAGACCAATGTAATGTTTCCAGTTTGGAGGACAGCACGTATTGGCTTTTTTTGATAAAAATGTAGTTCGTTGTCAACCTTACCACGGTACTTAAGAGACGTCATTTGTGTCTGAATAACGTTTTGTTCATGAGTTATTGATCCGTGAAATCTGAATCTGCCAATATGGTTCCAACTTTACTCAACTGCTGCTGCGCCAGTCAACAGAGCGTGCGTGTGATATATTTAGTAGCAGGATGTGACCTGAATAATAGGGCTCCCCCAAAAGCAAATGGGTAATTTGAACACTGGCCACAGAGCTCCCTCTATACAAATCAAACTGTAGACGGTGTGAAAGCACCTATTGTTTTAAATAATGGTTGGAATGTGACCTGTGAGCCTTCTGAATTACCGTGGGACAACACATTCTAAACTAAAATGTTCAATCAATAAAGTAACATCTTATCTTATCTTAATAATATCTTCATATTAATAATAATAATAAATCATACAGTATGTGTCCGAAAGGGAGCAGGAGGAAGCAAACACAAAAATATACAAAAAATATACTGCATATTGTTAGGGCTGGGTCCAAAGTTCAGGACCTACAATGGCAGCGACCAGATGGATTCAGTCTTTTAACAAAGTTTAATAACGGAAAAAAGGAGCAACTAAAAAACAATCCACAAAATGAAGGTGGATCTAGTTCACGCTGGTGGCGGCAGCAGGACTCAGGCTGGCTCGAGCAGACACTGGAAAAACAGAGGAAAAAACAAGGTTACTCTTCAACAAAAACAGCAAGAGAAAATCACACTAAGCTAGGCTACTACGACATTCCGCTCTACCGAGTGAGACGGAATTATCTGGCACTGGAGTGTGAACATGACCAGGGTTTTATGGAGGAGTTGATTAGATGAGTACAGGTGCTCCTCATTGTGAACCAGCTGAGCCTTCTAACGATCACCACACTGTACAGGAGAGAGAGAGAAGACAGAGGGTTAGGGAATGTTCCGGTATTTGGACAACATTAACATGGGATCACTCCGGTCAATGTACGGACTTCGTCTCACTGGAATATTAATGGCCAGATTGAATACAACATCGACCCAAATTCTCCGGTCAATGACAGGAGAGTTTTGAAAGTGACAAAACACTGTTCCACACATTTAAAAACACTTAATCAATGTTTACCCAGGATCCATGCACCTTTCCTGGCTTGTAAAATGTGGTGATGCGCCCTGGAGGTAGCGGGTAGGCTCTGTGCGTGGTGCTGAACCCCAGCCTGTCTATGTGGAATACAAAAACAAACAAAGACAACACCTTTAAGGTCACCAGCGTCGTGAGGTTCTGGTTCTGGCGGTGTGCATGGAGGGGTTTAGTCCGAGTGAGGAGTGCTCGAGCGTGGGAGGATGTGTAAGGCAGAGGAGGGGAACAAAAGGTGTGTGCAGGAGCAGGGAGAAAAGAGAAAATAAAAAGACTCAAAGTGTTCCACCTTCCAGCAGCAGCAGCAGCGGGCCCGCGGTGCTGAACACCTGCCTGTCTATGTGGAGTACAAAAACAAACAAAGACAAACACCTTTAAGGTCACCAGGGTCGTGAGGTTCTGGTTCTGGCGGTGTGCATGGAGGGGTTTGACCTGGCTCCCCGACACAATGCACATAGTCTGGAGCAGCGGAGCAGCGGCTGGGCCGTGTTCCCCCTTCTGTCCATTTGCCTATCAGTTTGTTAACGAAGTGGACAGAGGCTGTTTTTTGCCCCTAAAAGTGACTTTTAATGGTGTTTTTTGTATTTAAATGATGGGTCTTATCATTGTGGAGGGTCCCCAAGACAATGCAACTAGTCTGGAGCTCGCTGGGGTCCCGCAAATGCTTTAATCACGATTTGGTCCATTTGCCCATCAGTTTGTTAACGAAGTGGACAGAGGCTGTTTTTTGCCCCTAAAAGTGACTTTTAATGGTGTTTTTGGCATTTAAATGATGGGTTTTATCATTCTCCAGGGTCCCCGACACAATGAAACTAGTCTGGAGCTCGCTGGGGTCCCGCAAAATGCTTTAATCACGATTTTGTCCATTTCCCCATCAGTTTGTTAACGAAGTGGACAGAGGCTGTTTTTTGCCTCTAAAAGTGACTTTTAATGGTGTTTTTGGCATTTAAATGATGGGTTTTATCATTCTCCAGGGTCCCCGACACAATGAAACTAGTCTGGAGCTCGCTGGGGTCCCGCAAAATGCTTTAATCACGATTTTGTCCATTTCCCCATCAGTTTGTTAACGAAGTGGACAGAGGCTGTTTTTTGCCCCTAAAAGTGACTTTTAATGGTGTTTTTTGTATTTAAATGATGGGTCTCATCATTGTGGAGGGTCCCCAAGACAATGCAACTAGTCTGGAGCTCGCTGGGGTCCCGCAAATGCTTTAATCACGATTTGGTCCATTTGCCCATCAGTTTGTTAACGAAGTGGACAGAGGCTGTTTTTTGCCCCTAAAAGTGACTTTTAATGGTGTTTTTGGCATTTAAATGATGGGTTTTATCATTCTCCAGGGTCCCCGACACAATGAAACTAGTCTGGAGCTCGCTGGTGTCCCGCAAATGCTTTAATCAGGCGTTTTAACACTTTTCCCCACGAAAACGATTTTTAATCATTTTTTGGGGGCTATATAAATCAAATTCCGGTTAATGCCGAGCACAATCGTACCTTTTACTATTTTAATGTATTTGCATGATATATCTTTGGGCTATAAAAGCGACATGTTTGGATGACTTTGTCAGTTTATGGAGCTTATCCCACAAATCCCGGATGATCCGGGCCAAATTTGGGAGCTCATAGGCAGCCTGCCATAGGCCCCCACCCGTGGAATGAAAAAAAAAATGAAAGAAAACGGTCAATTATATGTTAAAATAATCAAAAAATGAACTTTTAAAATTACATGGGAGAGGGGATCTGAAAAATTGGAGAAGGGGAAAAGTGTTCGGCGCTTCGGGACGAAGCCCCGAACACTTTTCCCCTCCCCCGTTGCAAGGTACAACGGAGAGGGGAATCCAGACTTCCCCTCCTCCGTTGTAAAAAACCGTTCATGTTTTACAAGCTACCTTCTGCATGAAATCGGAAACCCGGTTTTTGAGAGGACTCAGAAAAAAAACGGCTGTGTAACTTCATGGAGGAATTCATCCGCTGTATGTGCACTTTGGCTCGGATACATTTTGTTGCCTGGAGACCCCCCAGCATGGTTCTTACCAAACTTAAAGTTTTTGAACTGGGCTCTGGAGGAAGGTGAGGGGAGTTGACAGGGGACTTTATCCGCCTTATGGGGCACTATTCTCGGATACATTTTTTCATTTTCACCCATTTTTGATGGTTCTCCAAAAAATAACTCTGACTTTTTCAGAGTGTGGAGGAAGGTGAGGGGAGTTGACAGGGGACTTTACCCGCCTTATGGGGCACTATTCTCGGATACATTTCAACACTTTTAGCCCTTTTTGATGGTTCTCCAAAAAATAACTCTGACTTTTTCAGAGTGTGGAGGAAGGTGAGGGGAGTTGACAGGGGACTTTACCCGCCTTATGGGGCACTATTCTCGGATACATTTTTTCATTTTCACCCATTTTTGATGGTTCTCCAAAAAATAACTCTGACTTTTTCAGAGTGTGGAGGAAGGTGAGGGGAGTTGACAGGGGACTTTACCCGCCTTATGGGGCACTATTCTCGGATACATTTTTTCATTTTCACCCATTTTTGATGGTTCTCCAAAAAATAACTCTGACTTTTTCAGAGTGTGGAGGAAGGTGAGGGGAGTTGACAGGGGACTTTACCCGCCTTATGGGGCACTATTCTCGGATACATTTTTTCATTTTCACCCATTTTTGATGGTTCTCCAAAAAATAACTCTGACTTTTTCAGAGTGTGGAGGAAGGTGAGGGGAGTTGACAGGGGACTTTACCCGCCTTATGGGGCACTATTCTCGGATACATTTCAACACTTTTAGCCCTTTTTGATGGTTCTCCAAAAAATAACTCTGACTTTTTCAGAGTGTGGAGGAAGGTGAGGGGAGTTGACAGGGGACTTTACCCGCCTTATGGGGCACTATTCTCGGATACATTTTTTCATTTTCACCCATTTTTGATGGTTCTCCAAAAAATAACTCTGACTTTTTCAGAGTGTGGAGGAAGGTGAGGGGAGTTGACAGGGGACTTTACCCGCCTTATGGGGCACTATTCTCGGATACATTTTTTCATTTTCACCCATTTTTGATGGTTCTCCAAAAAATAACTCTGACTTTTTCGGAGTGTGGAGGAAGGTGAGGGGAGTTGACAGGGGACTTTACCCGCCTTATGGGGCACTATTCTCGGATACATTTTTTCATTTTCACCCATTTTTGATGGTTCTCCAAAAAGACAAGTTAGTCTTTTTTCTTCCCCCTTCCTCTTCTGATTTCTCACTGATCGAATGGCAAACGCGACCCGCCATCGGAGGGCCTCCGCCGGCCCGGCCTCGTGCCGGTGCTCTGGCGGTCGGTTCCTCCGAACTGCGGGTTCGACTCTGATGGCCGGGAGGGACGAGGGAAACGTCGGGGGGGTCTGCTGGAGGCTCCTGCTGGAGTCTTGCGTTCACTGGGACCTGGCTCGAAAAACTCGAAACCCTGACTCCAGTGCGGTGTTGCGGCCATGCGCCTCCGGGTACCAGACTCCCCTGCCTCCTCCGTGTTGCGTGGGCTGCGTGGGGGTAACCCTGCGTGTCCGTTACACTGCGTGTCTCTTACCTCCCAGGCCGACCGATATGAAGCGTTTCCAAGACGAACCGTCTGACTCAGGGGTCCCACCACAGGTTCCGTAGCGGGGTGGAAGTTCCACCTCCCCTCTTTGCCGCGGAATGCAAAACAAACACCTGTTTCTCTCATCCTCCACTGTGGCATAGCGGCCTTAGTCGGCTGCGGCATTCAGCAATTGGCCTTGCTCCGGGCACAGGACCCTACTTCATCAAACTACCTATTTGATCCTGCGTAACAACCACATATATGCTTGTCTGCAAAGACATTGATCGAATGGCAAACGTGACCCGCCATCGGAAGGCCTCCGCCGGCCCGGCTTCGTGCCGGTGCTCTGGCGGTCGGTTCTTCCAAACTGCGGGTTTGACTCTGCTCCTGGGAGCACATATGCTTGTCTGCAAAGAGGGACATGCCTGGTCCCGCCCAGGTGTTCTTCTACAGCTAGTGTCCAGCCAGCTGCGGTATCATCAAATTTGACCCGCCATCGGAGGGCCTCCTCCCCGGGTCCAGCTTCCGGTGCTTGGCGGTCGGTTCCTCCAAACTGTGGGATTGACTCTGCTCCTGGGAGCACATACAGGACTGTCTCAGAAAATTAGAATATTGTGATAAAGTTCTTTATTTTCTGTAATGCAATTAAAAAAACAAAAATGTCATACATTCTGGATTCATTACAAATCAACTGAAATATTGCAAGCCTTTTATTATTTTAATATTGCTGATTATGGCATACAGCTTAAGAAAACTCAAAAATCCTATCTCAAAAAATTAGAATAGTTCCTCAGACCAAGTAAAAAAAAAAGATTTATAACAGCAAAACACAATCAAACATTTGAAAATGTCCATTAATGCACTCAGTACTTGGTTGGGAATCCTTTTGCACGGATTACTGCATCAATGCGGCGTGGCATGGAGGCAATCAGCCTGTGGCATTGCTGAGGTGTTATGGATGCCCAGGATGCTTCAATAGCGGCCTTTAGCTCATTAGCATTGTTGGGTCTGGTGTCTTTCAGCTTCTTCTTCACAATACCCCACATATTCTCTATGGGGTTCAGGTCAGGGGAATTTGCAGGCCAATCGAGGACAGTAATGCCATGGTCAGTACACCAGTTACTGGTGGTTTTGGCACTGTGGGCAGGTGCCAGATCATGCTGGAAAATGAATTCCTCATCTCCATAGAGCTTTTCAGCAGACGGAAGCATGTAGTGCTCTAAAATCTCTTGGTACACAGCTGCATAACTCTGGGCTTGATGAAACACAGTGGACCAACACCAGCAGCTGACATGGCTCCCCAAACCATCGCTGACTGTGGGAACTTCACACTGGATTTCAAGCAACTTGGATTTTGCTCCTCTCCAGCCTTTCTCCAGACTCTGGCGCCTTGACTTCCAAATGAAATACAAAACTTGCTTTCGTCTGAAAAGAGGACTTTGGACCACTGTGCAACTGTCCAGTGCTTCTTTTCCTTAGCCCAAGTCAGACGCCTCTTCCGTTGTCTTGAGTTCAGAAGTGGCTTGACCATGGGAATACGGCTATTGTAGCCCATTTCCCGGACACGTCTGTGAACAGTGACTTTTGATACCTGGACTCCAGCTTCAGTCCACTGTCTTTGAAGCTCCCCCAAATTCTGGAAGCGACTCTTCTTCACAATGCTGTTAAGGCTGCGGTCATCTCTCTTGGTTGTGCAGCGTTTCCTGCCACATTTCCCCCTTCCAACAGACTTTTTGTGGATGTGCTTTGAAACTGCACTCTGTGAACAGCTTGCTCTTTGAGAAATTTCTTTTTGTGTCTTACCCTCCTGATGGAGGGTGTCAATGACGGTCCTCTGGACAGCAGTCAGATCAGCAGTCTTCCCCATACTTGTGATTTAGTTTACTGAACCAAGCTGAGTGTTTTTCAAGGCTCAGGAAACCCTTGCAGGTGTTTCGAGTTAATTAGACGATTCAAGTGATTCGTTGAACACCCTACTAGTATACTTTTTCATGATATTCTAATATTTAGAGATAGGATATTTGAGTTTTCTTAAGCTGTATGCCATAATCAGCAATATTAAAATAATAAAAGGCTTGCAATATTTCAGTTGATTTGTAATGAATCCAGAATGTATGACATTTTTGTTTTTTTAATTGCATTACAGAAAATAAAGAACTTTATCACAATATTCTAATTTTCTGAGACAGTCCTGTATGCTTGTCTGCAAAGAGGGACATGCCTGGTCCCGCCCAGGTGTTCTTCTACGGCTAGTGTCCAGCCAGCTGCGGTATCATCAACTTTGACCCGCCATCGGAGGGCCTCCTCCCCGGGTCCAGCTTCCGGTGCTTGGCGGTCGGTTCCTCCAAACTGTGGGATTGACTCTGCTCCTGGGAGCACATATGCTTGTCTGCAAAGAGGGACATGCCTGGTCCCGCCCAGGTGTTCTTCTACGGCTAGTGTCCAGCCAGCTGCGGTATCATCAACTTTGACCCGCCATCGGAGGGCCTCCTCCCCGGGTCCAGCTTCCGGTGCTTGGCGGTCGGTTCCTCCAAACTGTGGGATTGACTCTGCTCCTGGGAGCACATATGCTTGTCTGCAAAGAGGGACATGCCTGGTCCCGCCCAGGTGTTCTTCTACGGCTAGTGTCCAGCCAGCTGCGGTATCATCAACTTTGACCCGCCATCGGAGGGCCTCCTCCCCGGGTCCAGCTTCCGGTGCTTGGCGGTCGGTTCCTCCAAACTGTGGGATTGACTCTGCTCCTGGGAGCACATATGCTTGTCTGCAAAGAGGGACATGCCTGGTCCCGCCCAGGTGTTCTTCTACGGCTAGTGTCCAGCCAGCTGCGGTATCATCAAATTTGACCCGCCATCGGAGGGCCTCCTCCCCGGGTCCAGCTTCCGGTGCTTGGCGGTCGGTTCCTCCAAACTGTGGGATTGACTCTGCTCCTGGGAGCACATATGCTTGTCTGCAAAGAGGGACATGCCTGGTCCCGCCCAGGTGTTCTTCTACGGCTAGTGTCCAGCCAGCTGCGGTATCATCAAATTTGACCCTATTTAGGCGCAATGGATGTCCACTTGCGGGAGACGACAGACAGTGGTGCGGTTAGCCAAAGTGACAATGGATGTCCACTTGCGGGAGACGACAGACAGTGGTGCGGTTAGCCAAAGTGACAGACCTAATGTTAGACCAATTTACAGGCAATGGACGTCCACTCTCGGGAGAGAGACCTCCAGCATGTGTCCCTGACATGGAGACTCTGTTTATTTCACTCATCCAGGACAGAGACCGGGGAAATCTCCTCTCTGTGGCCCCTCCAAGACCCCCAAAGGACGGACCACAGACCTCCAGCATGTGTCCCTGACATGGGCACCTCCATAACCTTGCACACCGTGAGTCCCCGGACTCCCGGACTTAAGCACTCCCCCACGGACTAAACCCAGATGTTCACACCCTACAGAACTCCATGCCCCTGGTTAACCTAAAGGGGGTGGATTTTGCGGTGCTTTACCGTCGGCACATCGGTATCCATATTCGGCCTTATTCACGGCACCACCACCCCTTCTGTGGAGGATATTCTCATGCTCCTGGTAACCCTTTAAATAGTCTGATACTGTCAGGGCTCATCACCGCACTTTACAAGCCATAAATAATGTTTAAATGGTCGGGGAAAGTGTTTTTAAACGTCTGGAAGAGAGTTGTAGCCTGTCATTTTGCAGGATATCATTTAACATGTAACCTCTCCTGGAAATGCACAGAATATGTCCATTTCCAGGAGAGGTTCCATGTTAAATTATATCCTGCAAAATGACAGGCTATAAGCCAGGAACAAGTGTTTGAAAGGCGGGGAAAAGTTGTTTAAAATAGTCGGAAAAGTGTTTTTAAACGTCTGGAAGAGAGTTGTTGCCTGTCATTTTGCAGGATATAATTTAACATGGAACCTCTCCTGGAAATGCGCAGAGTATGTCCATTTCCAGGAGAGGTTCCATGTTAAATTATATCCTGCAAAATGACAGGCTATAAGCCAGGAAAAAGTGTTTGAAAGGCGGGGAAAAGTTGTTTAAAATACTCTGATACCTCCAGGGCGCATCACCGCATTTTACAAGCCAGGGAAGGTGTCGGAATCCTGGGTTCTGATTGTTTAAATAGTCTGACACCTGGCACTGTATTTGCCCCTGGGAGAGGTTCCATGTTAAATTATATCCTGCAAAATGACAGGCTATAAGCCAGGAAAAAGTGTTTGAAAGGCGGGGAAAAGTTGTTTAAAATACTCTGATACCTCCAGGGCGCATCACCGCATTTTACAAGCCAGGGAAGGTGTCGGAATCCTGGGTAAACATTGTTTAAATAGTCTGACACCTGGCACTGTATTTGCCCCTGGGAGAGGTTCCATGTTAAATTATATCCTGCAAAATGACAGGCTATAAGCCAGGAAAAAGTGTTTGAAAGGCGGGGAAAAGTTGTTTAAAATACTCTGATACCTCCAGGGCGCATCACCGCATTTTACAAGCCAGGGAAGGTGTCGGAATCCTGGGTAAACATTGTTTAAATAGTCTGACACCTGGCACTGTATTTGCCCCTGGGAGAGGTTCCATGTTAAATTATATCCTGCAAAATGACAGGCTATAAGCCAGGAAAAAGTGTTTGAAAGGCGGGGAAAAGTTGTTTAAAATACTCTGATACCTCCAGGGCGCATCACCGCATTTTACAAGCCAGGGAAGGTGTCGGAATCCTGGGTAAACATTGTTTAAATAGTCTGACACCTGGCACTGTATTTGCCCCTGGGAGAGGTTCCATGTTAAATTATATCCTGCAAAATGACAGGCTATAAGCCAGGAAAAAGTGTTTGAAAGGCGGGGAAAAGTTGTTTAAAATACTCTGATACCTCCAGGGCGCATCACCGCATTTTACAAGCCAGGGAAGGTGTCGGAATCCTGGGTAAACATTGTTTAAATAGTCTGACACCTGGCACTGTATTTGCCCCTGGGAGAGGTTCCATGTTAAATTATATCCTGCAAAATGACAGGCTATAAGCCAGGAAAAAGTGTTTGAAAGGCGGGGAAAAGTTGTTTAAAATACTCTGATACCTCCAGGGCGCATCACCGCATTTTACAAGCCAGGGAAGGTGTCGGAATCCTGGGTAAACATTGTTTAAATAGTCTGACACCTGGCACTGTATTTGCCCCTGGGAAACTTCAAGGTTATATTCATGTTTTATTATTTATTTAATAATCACATGATTTTTACAAAAACAGTATACACAGTATACATATATACAATAATAATAATAATAATAATATAACAATATACATAATAAAAACATGAAAAGTGGTGAAAATGAGAAAATGTATCCGAAAATAGTGCCTCCTAATGCGGGCATGTGGACAGTAGCCACAGACTCACAGGCACACACACACATGCAGAGATCCAGGGGGCGGAGCACATGGCTTTTTTTACCCAGAAATAAGTCTATGAGAGGCGGGGAGACTCAGAGGACAGGCTGCGTCACCTCACTTTGTAACCCAGGAAAAGAGCAGGAATTCTGGCTGCGTGAGTGTTAAAAGTGCATTCATCTGTGTTAATCCGACAGCCGCAGAGGTGCTGACGCAAAGCAGGCGGAACAAATTGATTATTTGAACCAGGAATAAATGTTTGCAAGGCGGGGAAAGTGTTCCTGCAGCCCCTCCATAACGGTAATAATGATTAGAAATGATTTCCAGGGCAGAAAGCGTTTTTTAAATGTGGAAAAAAATATGTTAAACTGTTTAAAAAGCACAAAGTGATTTGAGTGCAGTTCTCATGTGTCCCCACAGGAGGGCGCGTCGTCCCAGGGAGCACAGTACATGGTGACAAGGTACGATTTATACCCTAAAATAGCATGCTAAGTGTGGGTGGATTAGTTTCAAAGCATGCACACTCTGCTCGTGTCAGACTTCCATCAAATAGACCGGGGAAAACACCTCTCATTAGCCCCTCAAAGACCACCAAAGGACGGACTAAGCAGCTCCAGCACGGCTCCCTCACATGGAGCTCAGGTTATTTCATACCTCCAGGAGAGGGACCGGGAAAACCACCTCTCTGTAGCCCCTGACAGAGCCCCAAAGGACGGACTAAGGACCTCCGGCAACAGTGGCACTTCCATAACCTCGTGCACCGTGAGACCCCGGGCCCCCGGACTTAAGCACTCCCCCACGGACTAAACCCAGATGTTCACACCCTGCAGAATCTCATGCCCCTGGTCACCTTTAAGGGGGGGTGGATTTTGCGGTGCTTTACCGTCCGAACACAAGCATCAATATTCGTCCTCCTTCACAGCAGCAGCAGCAGCAGCAGCAGCAGCAGCAGCAGCAGCAGCAGCAGCAGCAGCAGCAGCACCTGCCCTGCTGCACTTCCATAACCTCGTGCACCGTGAGACCCCGGGCCCCCGGACTTAAGCACTCCCCCACGGACTAAACCCAGATGTTCACACCCTGCAGAATCTCATGCCCCTGGTCACCTTTAAGGGGGGGTGGATTTTGCGGTGCTTTACCGTCCGAACACAAGCATCAATATTCGTCCTCCTTCACAGCAGCAGCAGCAGCAGCAGCAGCAGCAGCAGCAGCAGCAGCAGCAGCAGCAGCACCTGCCCTGCTGCACTTCCATAACCTCGTGCACCGTGAGACCCCGGGCCCCCGGACTTAAGCACTCCCCCACGGACTAAACCCAGATGTTCACACCCTGCAGAATCTCATGCCCCTGGTCACCTTTAAGGGGGGGTGGATTTTGCGGTGCTTTACCGTCCGAACACAAGCATCAATATTCGTCCTCCTTCACAGCAGCAGCAGCAGCAGCAGCAGCAGCAGCAGCAGCAGCAGCACCTGCCCTGCTGGAGGTTCACACTTTAACTTATTTGTATTCGTTTTTTTTTGTTCCCCTCCTCTGCCTTACACATCCTCCCACGCTCGAGCACTCCTCACTCGGACTAAACCCCTCCATGCACACCGCCAGAACCAGAACCTCACGCCCCTGGTGACCTTAAAGGTGTTTGTCTTTGTTTGTTTTTGTACTCCACATAGACAGGCAGGTGTTCAGCACCACGGACAGAGCGGGCCCGCTGCTGCTGCTGCTGGAAGGTGGAACACTTTGAGTCTTTTTATTTTCTCTTTTCTCCCTGCTCCTGCACACACCTTTTGTTACCCTCCTCTGCCTTACACATCCTCCCACGCTCGAGCACTCCTCACTCGGACTAAACCCAGATGTTCACACCCTACAGAACTTCATGCCCCTGGTTACCCTAAAGGGGTGGATTTTGCGGTGCTTTACCGTCCGCACATCGGCATACATATTCGGCCTTATTCATGACACTACCACCCCTTCTTTGGAGGATATTGCAGGATATAATTTAACATGGAACCTCTCCTGGAAATGCACAGAGTATGTCCATTTCCAGGAGAGGTTACATGTTAAATTATATCCTGCAAAATGACAGGCACTGTATTTGCCCCTGGGAACCTTCAAGGTTATACTAATGTTTTTTTTTTTTTTTTTATTTAATTATCACACCAATTTTACAAAAACAGTATACAAAATAAACATAATAACAACATGATTAACAGGGGCCTTGGGGCCATATTAGCCGTCTAACTTGTACAGTGCACCGGGGAAAAAAGGTTGAGTCCACGGCCCCTTTCCCCTCATCAGGAGTACCAATCGGTCCTGAAGAAGAGGTATCGCTGCTCTCCGCCCCTGAATCCTCTTCGGAGGTAGCTGACGGTGGTAGACCTCCTTCTGATGATGATGCTGCTGCAGCTGCTGCCGCCGCCCTGAACATGGAGCGGATCTTCAATGCCTCCTTTATTCCAGGCGTATTCGCGTAGAACCGGTCTGCAGTGCTTACGTCGTGGCACATAAACCTAGCCAGAATCGACCTGCTTTCTGGATCTTGGTGATGCTTGATATTGTCAGCCAGGGCAGTGCGCAAGATGGTGAAGGTGACGGCTGTTTCTAGCCCAGCATCAGCCCAAGCCCTCTTCAAGTGAGCGTTCAGGTTCTTGGAAGCCTGCTTCCCCGATGTGAAAAGGAAGAATTCATTCTGAGGACCCGACAAGCCCTCTTTTATCCCCATCCACCGCATGACCCAGCTAAACTCCTTTATTGTAAGCACCAGCTGTGCTTCACCAAATGTCTTGGCAGTCTTGTGATCCTGCACGTGGATGATGTAGCCCTCAGCAGTGCCCCTTCTGTCCGCCTCAAAGACCTCCGTGTTGGTCATGTTTGCATACACACCCGGACGGTGGCCATACAGGAGGCTCCAATGGAGGGTTAGATAGCCATATAGCAGGTACTGGGTGATTGTGGTCGGATTGCTAGCCATCAGGTCAAGGAGATCAGGGATGCGCTTCTCAGCGGCCGCCATGGCGGCGAGAAGCTCCGCCTGGCTCGGCAGACGATCCAGCTTGTCCCTCTTCACCTTAAACTGGTGGAGAGTGACAGACTTTTTCAAATCGTTAATGTTGGCTTTCACCTCTCTGATGATGTGGGTCATATCAGACTGGGTGAGCCTGCACCCCCGGAGCTTTGATGCAGACAAGTACCTCAGGAAATGGTTCACAGTCTTCAGGAACAACAGCGATGTTGTGACTGTCCGGCCCGACTCTGAAATATACTTGCTCCAGCCACGGACCCTCTTTGTGTCTTTTAGAAACAGCCAGTCTGACAGCCGGTCAAAACCATGGGCCATGAATACTATGAAGTTCTTTATCCGGCTGACATTGGACATACAATTCTCTTTCCGTTTTACTGTCGGTGCAAGACCCTCACAATGACCTCTGTATGTCTGAATGTACGTCTCCATGCTTTTAGGCAACGTGATTTCACGCATGGTATTCCGCAGTCCCTTCCCAGTGCACCATTGATTTTGGGAAGAGGGCCAGTCCTTAGCCAGATTAGCTTTCAGCTTATTGGAGACAGACGCACGGGTCTTCTGGCATACAGGGGTCTCACTACAGGAGGCTTCTACGGACCGCATGACAGTCTGCATCGGGGTCTTGCTTCCGGAGGCTTCTGGGGACCGCATCACAGACTTGAGAGGGATCTCACTCGCAGAGGCTTCTATGGACCGCATGACAGTCTTCACTGGGGTCTCACTACCGGAGGCTTCTGGGGACCACATGACAGTCTTCACTGGGGTCTTGCTTCCGGAGGCTTCTGGGGACCGCATCACAGACTTGAGAGGGGTCTCTCTACCGGAGGCTTTGTTGGACCGCATGACAGTCTTCACCGGGGTCTTGCTTCCGGAGGCTTCTGGGGACCGCATGACAGTGTTCACCGGGGTCTCACTACCGGAGGCTTTGTCGGACCGCATGACAGTCTTCACCGGGGTCTTGCTTCCGGAGGCTTCTGGGGACCGCATCACAGACTTGAGGGGGGTCTCACTCGCAGAGGCTTCTATGGACCGCATGACAGTCTTCACCGGGGTCTTGAGAGGGGTATTGCTGCCGGAGGCTACTGAGTTCATGTCGGGGGTACTTGGGATTGCTACGCCCTTAAATCGTATACATTCTTCGTCTTCCTCAAGCAGAGCAGCAGTGGCATTCTGCTTCCTGGGTTTTAGACCCTGTTTTAGCCTGGAGCGCAGGGTCTTCACCTCATCAATGAGGGCATCCTTCTGAGCCCTCAATGCCACATTGTCCAGCCTCACCTGCATGCAGTCCTCTTCGTCACACTCGGTATGTGGGGAGAAGGGTGGAGGGTGCACCGGGTATTCCTCCTCATTGTCTATATCCAATGATGTAGCCATTCCAATGATGGGATTAGTCTCTCGGAGGTCATGGAGCAACTGCAGGGCCACACTATGCTTCAGCCTTGCCATGACCTGATGTGCCTCATCTCGGGAGAACTCAGGGTGGTCACGAGTTACATGACGGTGTAGTTTCCTCCCAGCATACGAACACCCTGTGATGGGACAGGGTTTGGTCCGAACATTTATTCTACCACTGGCCATTTTAAGAATGATGCCTCTTTCATCCAGGTTCCGCACTGCATGTTTGTGCTTAAGGTGCTTATTCAAAGCCAGATAGCGGAGGCTGCACACCGGGCATTCGGTCAACATCCTTCCAAAAACACACACAATGAATTATATTTAAATGGTTTTCTGTTTCTCCGTTTATATGCGTTAGCCAACTGCTGATTGCAACCATGGGTCCGATGCTTCAATGCAGGGAACACGGACCAAGGGGAGGACTTGGGTTACCACCTGGTTAAAATGGTCCCACCTCCGCACCAACGCGACTGGCGATGGGTCCGATACATTGATTGTTTTTTGTTTCATGGTTCTGCCACGAACTCACAAGACAGTTTTGGGTACAAAACGTGGGGGTAACAGTACCTCCGGGCGCTCCGTCCCGCTCCGGCTTTCGCCGCAGCGGGGGGAGGAGGCATTGAACCCCTCGCACCTGCCCCCGGAGGAGGCAGGGGAGTCAGGTACCCGGAGGCGCACGGTGGACGGCCAGGGCGAGACCGCCACACCGCACTGGAGTCAGAGTTCCGAGTTTTTCGAGCCAGGTCCCGGTGAAACGCAGTACGGAGCACCCGGCAGGAACCTCCAGCAGACCCCCCCGCGCGGTTCCCTCGTCCCTCGGAAGAGGCGGAGAGGTGGGTGTTTTTCATCTGCTGGCGGACTGCCGGGGAGAACGTGCTGCTCGGGAGCCAGGCTCAGAGTTAGTGGAAGTGAGAGCCCGTGCACCTGCCTTTTACAGCAGGCACGCGCTGGTATCGGGGTGGGGAGAGAAGGTAGATGCAGAGGCTGCAGAAACAGCCAGAGCCTTTCCCCTCTAACACACCCCTCATTTGGTTCATGAGCACTGGGCAGAGTCCCCTGTCAACTCTCCTTATATTCCTCCGGAGACCAGTTGGGCAATGGCAGCATCCCACTTCACCTGGTAGACCAATATCGTTAAATGAGCTCAGTAATGTACTGCACAACATCACATGGGTAAAATGAGCTATATCATGCACTGCAAAATCACATTTGGTTTATTTCCAAAAAGCCTGGAAAAAACACATATCCATCATGTCCTGTAAAATATCATTCTTTGTTTATGTCCGCTCCAGGATTACCCGTAGTTTGGATGAACCGACCGCCAAGCACCGGAAGCTGGACCCGGGGAGGAGGCCCTCCGATGGCGGGTCAAAGTTGATGATACCGCAGCTGGCTGGACACTAGCCGTAGAAGAACACCTGGGCGGGACCAGGCATGTCCCTCTTTGCAGACAAGCATATGTGCTCCCAGGAGCAGAGTCAATCACACAGTTTGGAGGAACCGACCGCCTAGCACCGGAAGCTGGACCCGGGGAGGAGGCCCTCCGATGGCGGGTCAAAGTTGATGATACCGCAGCTGGCTGGACACTAGCCGTAGAAGAACACCTGGGCGGGACCAGGCATGTCCCTCTTTGCAGACAAGCATATGTGCTCCCAGGAGCAGAGTCAAACCCGCAGTTTGGAAGAACCGACCGCCAGAGCACCGGCACGAAGCCGGGCCGGCGGAGGCCTTCCGATGGCGGGTCACGTTTGCCATTCGATCAATGTCTTTGCAGACAAGCATATATGTGGTTGTTACGCAGGATCAAATAGGTAGTTTGATGAAGTAGGGTCCTGTGCCCGGAGCAAGGCCAATTGCTGAATGCCGCAGCCGACTAAGGCCGCTATGCCACAGTGGAGGATGAGAGAAACAGGTGTTTGTTTTGCATTCCGCGGCAAAGAGGGGAGGTGGAACTTCCACCCCGCTACGGAACCTGTGGTGGGACCCCTGAGTCAGACGGTTCGTCTTGGAAACGCTTCATATCGGTCGGCCTGGGAGGTAAGAGACACGCAGGGTAACGGACACGCAGGGTTACCCCCACGCAGCCCACGCAACACGGAGGAGGCAGGGGAGTCTGGTACCCGGAGGCGCATGGCCGCAACACCGCACTGGAGTCAGGGTTTCGAGTTTTTCGAGCCAGGTCCCAGTGAACGCAAGACTCCAGCAGGAGCCTCCAGCAGACCCCCCCGACGTTTCCCCCGTCCCTCCCGGCCATCAGAGTCGAACCCGCAGTTCGGAGGAACCGACCGCCAGAGCACCGGCACGAGGCCGGGCCGGCGGAGGCCCTCCGATGGCGGGTCACGTTTGCCATTCGATCAATGTCTTTGCAGACAAGCATATATGTGGTTGTTACGCAGGATCAAATAGGTAGTTTGATGAAGTAGGGTCCTGTGCCCGGAGCCTCCAGCAGACCCCCCCGACGTTTCCCTCGTCCCTCCCGGCCATCAGAGTCGAACCCGCAGTTCGGAGGAACCGACCGCCAGAGCACCGGCACGAGGCCGGGCCGGCGGAGGCCCTCCGATGGCGGGTCACGTTTGCCATTCGATCAATGTCTTTGCAGACAAGCATATATGTGGTTGTTACGCAGGATCAAATAGGTAGTTTGATGAAGTAGGGTCCTGTGCCCGGAGCAAGGCCAATTGCTGAATGCCACAGCCGACTAAGGCCGCTATGCCACAGTGGAGGATGAGAGAAACAGGTGTTTGTTTTGCATTCCGCGGCAAAGAGGGGAGGTGCAACTTCCACCCCGCTACGGAACCTGTGGTGGGACCCCTGAGTCAGACGGTTCGTCTTGGAAACGCTTCATATCGGTCGGCCTGGGAGGTAAGAGACACGCAGGGTAACGGACACGCAGGGTTACCCCCACGCAGCCCACGCAACACGGAGGAGGCAGGGGAGTCTGGTACCCGGAGGCGCATGGCCGCAACACCGCACTGGAGTCAGGGTTTCGAGTTTTTCGAGCCAGGTCCCAGTGAACGCAAGACTCCAGCAGGAGCCTCCAGCAGACCCCCCCGACGTTTCCCTCGTCCCTCCCGGCCATCAGAGTCGAACCCGCAGTTCGGAGGAACCGACCGCCAGAGCACCGGCACGAGGCCGGGCCGGCGGAGGCCCTCCGATGGCGGGTCGCGTTTGCCATTCGATCAGTGAGAAATCAGAAGAGGAAGGGGGAAGAAAAAAGACTAACTTGTCTTTTTGGAGAACCATCAAAAATGGGTGAAAATGAAAAAATGTATCCGAGAATAGTGCCCCATAAGGCGGGTAAAGTCCCCTGTCAACTCCCCTCACCTTCCTCCACACTCTGAAAAAGTCAGAGTTATTTTTTGGAGAACCATCAAAAAGGGCTAAAAGTGTTGAAATGTATCCGGGAATAGTGCCCCATAAGGCGGGTAAAGTCCCCTGTCAACTCCCCTCACCTTCCTCCACACTCTGAAAAAGTCAGAGTTATTTTTTGGAGAACCATCAAAAAGGGCTAAAAGTGTTGAAATGTATCCGGGAATAGTGCCCCATAAGGCGGGTAAAGTCCCCTGTCAACTACCCTCACCTTCCTCCACACTCTGAAAAAGTCAGAGTTATTTTTTGGAGAACCATCAAAAAGGGCTAAAAGTGTTGAAATGTATCCGGGAATAGTGCCCCATAAGGCGGATAAAGTCCCCTGTCAACTCCCCTCACCTTCCTCCACACTCTGAAAAAGTCAGAGTTATTTTTTGGAGAACCATCAAAAAGGGCTAAAAGTGTTGAAATGTATCCGGGAATAGTGCCCCATAAGGCGGGTAAAGTCCCCTGTCAACTCCCCTCACCTTCCTCCACACTCTGAAAAAGTCAGAGTTATTTTTTGGAGAACCATCAAAAATGGCTAAAAGTGTTGAAATGTATCCGGGAATAGTGCCCCATAAGGCGGGTAAAGTCCCCTGTCAACTCCCCTCACCTTCCTCCACACTCTGAAAAAGTCAGAGTTATTTTTTGGAGAACCATCAAAAAGGGCTAAAAGTGTTGAAATGTATCCGGGAATAGTGCCCCATAAGGCGGGTAAAGTCCCCTGTCAACTCCCCTCACCTTCCTCCACACTCTGAAAAAGTCAGAGTTATTTTTTGGAGAACCATCAAAAAGGGCTAAAAGTGTTGAAATGTATCCGGGAATAGTGCCCCATAAGGCGGGTAAAGTCCCCTGTCAACTCCCCTCACCTTCCTCCACACTCTGAAAAAGTCAGAGTTATTTTTTGGAGAACCATCAAAAAGGGCTAAAAGTGTTGAAATGTATCCGGGAATAGTGCCCCATAAGGCGGGTAAAGTCCCCTGTCAACTCCCCTCACCTTCCTCCACACTCTGAAAAAGTCAGAGTTATTTTTTGGAGAACCATCAAAAAGGGCTAAAAGTGTTGAAATGTATCCGGGAATAGTGCCCCATAAGGCGGATAAAGTCCCCTGTCAACTCCCCTCACCTTCCTCCACACTCTGAAAAAGTCAGAGTTATTTTTTGGAGAACCATCAAAAAGGGCTAAAAGTGTTGAAATGTATCCGGGAATAGTGCCCCATAAGGCGGATAAAGTCCCCTGTCAACTCCCCTCACCTTCCTCCACACTCTGAAAAAGTCAGAGTTATTTTTTGGAGAACCATCAAAAAGGGCTAAAAGTGTTGAAATGTATCCGAGAATAGTGCCCCATAAGGCGGATAAAGTCCCCTGTCAACTCCCCTCACCTTCCTCCACACTCTGAAAAAGTCAGAGTTATTTTTTGGAGAACCATCAAAAAGGGCTAAAAGTGTTGAAATGTATCCGAGAATAGTGCCCCATAAGGCGGATAAAGTCCCCTGTCAACTCCCCTCACCTTCCTCCACACTCTGAAAAAGTCAGAGTTATTTTTTGGAGAACCATCAAAAAGGGCTAAAAGTGTTGAAATGTATCCGAAAATAGTGCCTCATGAGGCGGATTGAGTCCCCTGTCAACTCCCCTTACCTTCCTCCAGAGCCCAGTTCAAAAACTTTAAGTTTGGTAAGAACCATGCTGGGGGGTCTCCAGGCAACAAAATGTATCCGAGCCAAAGTGCACATACAGCGGATGAATTCCTCCATGAAGTTACACAGCCGTTTTTTTTCTGAGTCCTCTCAAAAACCGGGTTTCCGATTTCGTGCAGAAGGTAGCTTGTAAAACATGAACGGTTTTTTACAACGGAGGAGGGGAAGTCTGGATTCCCCTCTCCGTTGTACCTTGCAACGGGGTAGGGGAAAAGTGTTCGGCGCTTCGTCCCGAAGCGCCGAACACTTTTCCCCTTCTCCAATTTTTCAGATCCCCTCTCCCATGTAATTTTAAAAGTTCATTTTTTGATTATTTTAACATATAATTGACCGTTTTCTTTCATTTTTTTTTCATTCCACGGGTGGGGGCCTATGGCAGGCTGCCTATGAGCTCCCAAATTTGGCCCGGATCATCCGGGATTTGTGGGATAAGCTCCATAAACTGACAAAGTCATCCAAATATGTCGCTTTTATCGCCCAAAGATATATCATGCAAATACATTAAAATAGTAAAAGGTACAATTGTGCTCGGCATTAACCGGAATTTGATTTATATAGCCCCCAAAAAATAATTAAAAATCATTTTCGTGGGGAAAAGTGTTAAAACGCCTGATTAAAGCATTTGCGGGACCCCAGCGAGCTCCAGACTATGTGCATTGCGTCGGGGACCCTGGAGAAATATAAAACCCATCATTTAAATGCCAAAAACACCATTAAAAGTCACTTTTAGGGGCAAAAAACAGCCTCTGTCCACTTCGTTAACAAAGTGATGGGGAAAAGGACCAAATCGTGATTAAAGCATTTTGCGGGACCCCAGCGAGCTCCAGACTAGTTTCATTGTGTCGGGGACCCTGGATAATGATAAGACCCATCATTTAAATGCCAAAAACACCATTAAAAGTCACTTTTAGGGGCAAAAAACAGCCTCTGTCCACTTCGTTAACAAACTGATGGGGAAAAGGACAAAATCGTGATTAAAGCATTTTGCGGGACCCCAGCGAGCTCCAGACTAGTTTCATTGTGTCGGGGACCCTGGAGAAATATAAAACCCATCATTTAAATGCCAAAAACACCATTAAAAGTCACTTTTAGGGGCAAAAAACAGCCTCTGTCCACTTCGTTAACAAAGTGATGGGGAAAAGGACACAATCGTGATTAAAGCATTTTGCGGGACCCCAGCGAGCTCCAGACTAGTTTCATTGTGTCGGGGACCCTGGATAATGATAAAACACATCATTTAAATACAAAAAACACCATTAAAAGTCACTTTTAGGGGCAAAAAACAGCCTCTGTCCACTTCGTTAACAAAGTGATGGGGAAAAGGACAAAATCGTGATTAAAGCATTTTGCGGGACCCCAGCGAGCTCCAGACTATGTGCATTGCGTCGGGGACCCTGGAGAAAGATAAAACACATCATTCAAATACAAAAAACACCATTAAAAGTCACTTTTAGGGGCAAAAAACAGCCTCTGTCCACTTCGTTAACAAAGTGATGGGGAAAAGGACAAAATCGTGATTAAAGCATTTTGCGGGACCCCAGCGAGCTCCAGACTAGTTTCATTGTGTCGGGGACCCTGGATAATGATAAGACCCATCATTTAAATGCCAAAAACACCATTAAAAGTCACTTTTAGGGGCAAAAAACAGCCTCTGTCCACTTCGTTAACAAAGTGATGGGGAAAAGGACAAAATCGTGATTAAAGCATTTTGCGGGACCCCAGCGAGCTCCAGACTAGTTTCATTGTGTCGGGGACCCTGGATAATGATAAGACCCATCATTTAAATGCCAAAAACACCATTAAAAGTCACTTTTAGGGGCAAAAAACAGCCTCTGTCCACTTCGTTAACAAAGTGATGGGGAAAAGGACAAAATCGTGATTAAAGCATTTTGCGGGACCCCAGCGAGCTCCAGACTATGTGCATTGCGTCGGGGACCCTGGAGAAAGATAAAACACATCATTTAAATACAAAAAACACCATTAAAAGTCACTTTTAGGGGCAAAAAACAGCCTCTGTCCACTTCGTTAACAAAGTGATGGGGAAAAGGACAAAATCGTGATTAAAGCATTTTGCGGGACCCCAGCGAGCTCCAGACTAGTTTCATTGTGTCGGGGACCCTGGATAATGATAAAACCCATCATTTAAATGCCAAAAACACCATTAAAAGTCACTTTTAGGGGCAAAAAACAGCCTCTGTCCACTTCGTTAACAAAGTGATGGGGAAAAGGACAAAATCGTGATTAAAGCATTTTGCGGGACCCCAGCGAGCTCCAGACTAGTTTCATTGTGTCGGGGACCCTGGATAATGATAAGACCCATCATTTAAATGCCAAAAACACCATTAAAAGTCACTTTTAGGGGCAAAAAACAGCCTCTGTCCACTTCGTTAACAAAGTGATGGGGAAAAGGACCAAATCGTGATTAAAGCATTTTGCGGGACCCCAGCGAGCTCCAGACTAGTTTCATTGTGTCGGGGACCCTGGATAATGATAAGACCCATCATTTAAATGCCAAAAACACCATTAAAAGTCACTTTTAGGGGCAAAAAACAGCCTCTGTCCACTTCGTTAACAAAGTGATGGGGAAAAGGACCAAATCGTGATTAAAGCATTTTGCGGGACCCCAGCGAGCTCCAGACTATGTGCATTGCGTCGGGGACCCTGGAGAAAGATAAAACACATCATTTAAATACAAAAAACACCATTAAAAGTCACTTTTAGGGGCAAAAAACAGCCTCTGTCCACTTCGTTAACAAAGTGATGGGGAAAAGGACAAAATCGTGATTAAAGCATTTTGCGGGACCCCAGCGAGCTCCAGACTAGTTTCATTGTGTCGGGGACCCTGGATAATGATAAGACCCATCATTTAAATGCCAAAAACACCATTAAAAGTCACTTTTAGGGGCAAAAAACAGCCTCTGTCCACTTCGTTAACAAAGTGATGGGGAAAAGGACCAAATCGTGATTAAAGCATTTTGCGGGACCCCAGCGAGCTCCAGACTAGTTTCATTGTGTCGGGGACCCTGGATAATGATAAGACCCATCATTTAAATGCCAAAAACACCATTAAAAGTCACTTTTAGGGGCAAAAAACAGCCTCTGTCCACTTCGTTAACAAAGTGATGGGGAAAAGGACCAAATCGTGATTAAAGCATTTTGCGGGACCCCAGCGAGCTCCAGACTATGTGCATTGCGTCGGGGACCCTGGAGAAAGATAAAACACATCATTTAAATACAAAAAACACCATTAAAAGTCACTTTTAGGGGCAAAAAACAGCCTCTGTCCACTTCGTTAACAAAGTGATGGGGAAAAGGACAAAATCGTGATTAAAGCATTTTGCGGGACCCCAGCGAGCTCCAGACTAGTTTCATTGTGTCGGGGACCCTGGATAATGATAAGACCCATCATTTAAATGCCAAAAACACCATTAAAAGTCACTTTTAGGGGCAAAAAACAGCCTCTGTCCACTTCGTTAACAAAGTGATGGGGAAAAGGACAAAATCGTGATTAAAGCATTTTGCGGGACCCCAGCGAGCTCCAGACTAGTTTCATTGTGTCGGGGACCCTGGATAATGATAAGACCCATCATTTAAATGCCAAAAACACCATTAAAAGTCACTTTTAGGGGCAAAAAACAGCCTCTGTCCACTTCGTTAACAAACTGATAGGCAAATGGACAGAAGGGGGAACACGGCCCAGCCGCTGCTCCGCTGCTCCAGACTATGTGCATTGTGTCGGGGAGCCAGGTCAAACCCCTCCATGCACACCGCCAGAACCAGAACCTCACGACCCTGGTGACCTTAAAGGTGTTTGTCTTTGTTTGTTTTTGTACTCCACATAGACAGGCAGGTGTTCAGCACCGCGGGCCCGCTGCTGCTGCTGCTGCTGCTGGAAGGTGGAACACTTTGAGTCTTTTTATTTTCTCTTTTCTCCCTGCTCCTGCACACACCTTTTGTTCCCCTCCTCTGCCTTACACATCCTCCCACGCTCGAGCACTCCTCACTCGGACTAAACCCCTCCATGCACACCGCCAGAACCAGAACCTCACGACCCTGGTGACCTTAAAGGTGTTTGTCTTTGTTTGTTTTTGTATTCCACATAGACAGGCTGGGGTTCAGCACCACGCACAGAGCCTACCCGCTACCTCCAGGGCGCATCACCACATTTTACAAGCCAGGAAAGGTGCATGGATCCTGGGTAAACATTGATTAAGTGTTTTTAAATGTGTGGAACAGTGTTTTGTCACTTTCAAAACTCTCCTGTCATTGACCGGAGAATTTGGGTCGATTTTGTATTCAATCTGGCCATTAATATTCCAGTGAGACGAAGTACGTACATTGACCGGAGTGATCCCATGTTAATGTTGTCCAAATACCGGAACATTCCCTAACCCGCCATCGGAGGGCCTCCTCCCCGGGTCCAGCTTCCGGTGCTTGGCGGTCGGTTCATCCAAACTACGGGTAATCCTGGAGCGGACATAAACAAAGAATGATATTTTACAGGACATGATGGATATGTGTTTTTTCCAGGCTTTTTGGAAATAAACCAAATGTGATTTTGCAGTGCATGATATAGCTCATTTTACCCATGTGATGTTGTGCAGTACATTACTGAGCTCATTTAACGATATTGGTCTACCAGGTGAAGTGGGATGCTGCCATTTCCCAACTGGTCTCCGGAGGAATATAAGGAGAGTTGACAGGGGACTCTGCCCAGTGCTCATGAACCAAATGAGGGGTGTGTTAGAGGGGAAAGGCTCTGGCTGTTTCTGCAGCCTCTGCATCTACCTTCTCTCCCCACCCCGATACCAGCGCGTGCCTGCTGTAAAAGGCAGGTGCACGGGCTCTCACTTCCACTAACTCTGAGCCTGGCTCCCGAGCAGCACGTTCTCCCCGGCAGTCCGCCAGCAGATGAAAAACACCCACCTCTCCGCCTCTTCCGAGGGACGAGGGAACCGCGCGGGGGGGTCTGCTGGAGGTTCCTGCCGGGTGCTCCGTACTGCGTTTCACCGGGACCTGGCTCGAAAAACTCGGAACTCTGACTCCAGTGCGGTGTGGCGGTCTCGCCCTGGCCGTCCACCGTGCGCCTCCGGGTACCTGACTCCCCTGCCTCCTCCGGGGGCAGGTGCGAGGGGTTCAATGCCTCCTCCCCCCGCTGCGGCGAAAGCCGGAGCGGGACGGAGCGCCCGGAGGTACTGTTACCCCCACGTTTTGTACCCAAAACTGTCTTGTGAGTTCGTGGCAGAACCATGAAACAAAAAACAATCAATGTATCGGACCCATCGCCAGTCGCGTTGGTGCGGAGGTGGGACCATTTTAACCAGGTGGTAACCCAAGTCCTCCCCTTGGTCCGTGTTCCCTGCATTGAAGCATCGGACCCATGGTTGCAATCAGCAGTTGGCTAACGCATATAAACGGAGAAACAGAAAACCATTTAAATAGAATTCATTGTGTGTGTTTTTGGAAGGATGTTGACCGAATGCCCGGTGTGCAGCCTCCGCTATCTGGCTTTGAATAAGCACCTTAAGCACAAACATGCAGTGCGGAACCTGGATGAAAGAGGCATCATTCTTAAAATGGCCAGTGGTAGAATAAATGTTCGGACCAAACCCTGTCCCATCACAGGGTGTTCGTATGCTGGGAGGAAACTACACCGTCATGTAACTCGTGACCACCCTGAGTTCTCCCGAGATGAGGCACATCAGGTCATGGCAAGGCTGAAGCATAGTGTGGCCCTGCAGTTGCTCCATGACCTCCGAGAGACTAATCCCATCATTGGAATGGCTACATCATTGGATATAGACAATGAGGAGGAATACCCGGTGCACCCTCCACCCTTCTCCCCACATACCGAGTGTGACGAAGAGGACTGCATGCAGGTGAGGCTGGACAATGTGGCATTGAGGGCTCAGAAGGATGCCCTCATTGATGAGGTGAAGACCCTGCGCTCCAGGCTAAAACAGGGTCTAAAACCCAGGAAGCAGAATGCCACTGCTGCTCTGCTTGAGGAAGACGAAGAATGTATACGATTTAAGGGCGTAGCAATCCCAAGTACCCCCGACATGAACTCAGTAGCCTCCGGCAGCAATACCCCTCTCAAGACCCCGGTGAAGACTGTCATGCGGTCCATAGAAGCCTCTGCGAGTGAGACCCCCCTCAAGTCTGTGATGCGGTCCCCAGAAGCCTCCGGAAGCAAGACCCCGGTGAAGACTGTCATGCGGTCCGACAAAGCCTCCGGTAGTGAGACCCCGGTGAAGACTGTCATGCGGTCCCCAGAAGCCTCCGAAAGCAAGACCCCGGTGAAGACTGTCATGCGGTCCGACAAAGCCTCCGGTAGTGAGACCCCTCTCAAGTCTGTGATGCGGTCCCCAGAAGCCTCCGGAAGCAAGACCCCAGTGAAGACTGTCATGTGGTCCCCAGAAGCCTCCGGTAGTGAGACCCCAGTGAAGACTGTCATGCGGTCCATAGAAGCCTCTGCGAGTGAGATCCCTCTCAAGTCTGTGATGCGTTCCCCAGAAGCCTCCGGAAGCAAGACCCCAGTGAAGACTGTCATGTGGTCCCCAGAAGCCTCCTGTAGTGAGACCCCTGTATGCCAGAAGACCCGTGCGTCTGTCTCCAATAAGCTGAAAGCTAATCTGGCTAAGGACTGGCCCTCTTCCCAAAATCAATGGTGCACTGGGAAGGGACTGCGGAATACCATGCGTGAAATCACGTTGCCTAAAAGCATGGAGACGTACATTCAGACATACAGAGGTCATTGTGAGGGTCTTGCACCGACAGTAAAACGGAAAGAGAATTGTATGTCCAATGTCAGCCGGATAAAGAACTTCATAGTATTCATGGCCCATGGTTTTGACCGGCTGTCAGACTGGCTGTTTCTAAAAGACACAAAGAGGGTCCGTGGCTGGAGCAAGTATATTTCAGAGTCGGGCCGGACAGTCACAACATCGCTGTTGTTCCTGAAGACTGTGAACCATTTCCTGAGGTACTTGTCTGCATCAAAGCTCCGGGGGTGCAGGCTCACCCAGTCTGATATGACCAACATCATCAGAGAGGTGAAAGCCAACATTAACGATTTGAAAAAGTCTGTCACTCTCCACCAGTTTAAGGTGAAGAGGGACAAGCTGGATCGTCTGCCGAGCCAGGCGGAGCTTCTCGCCGCCATGGCGGCCGCTGAGAAGCGCATCCCTGATCTCCTTGACCTGATGGCTAGCAATCCGACCTCAATCACCCAGTACCTGCTATATGGCTATCTAACCCTCCATTGGAGCCTCCTGTATGGCCACCGTCCGGGTGTGTATGCAAACATGACCAACACGGAGGTCTTTGAGGCGGACAGAAGGGGCACTGCTGAGGGCTACATCATCCACGTGCAGGATCACAAGACTGCCAAGACATTTGGTGAAGCACAGCTGGTGCTTACAATAAAGGAGTTTAGCTGGGTCATGCGGTGGATGGGGATAAAAGAGGGCTTGTCGGGTCCTCAGAATGAATTCTTCCTTTTCACATCGGGGAAGCAGGCTTCCAAGAACCTGAACGCTCACTTGAAGAGGGCTTGGGCTGATGCTGGGCTAGAAACAGCCGTCACCTTCACCATCTTGCGCACTGCCCTGGCTGACAATATCAAGCATCACCAAGATCCAGAAAGCAGGTCGATTCTGGCTAGGTTTATGTGCCACGACGTAAGCACTGCAGACCGGTTCTACGCGAATACGCCTGGAATAAAGGAGGCATTGAAGATCCGCTCCATGTTCAGGGCGGCGGCAGCAGCTGCAGCAGCATCATCATCAGAAGGAGGTCTACCACCGTCAGCTACCTCCGAAGAGGATTCAGGGGCGGAGAGCAGCGATACCTCTTCTTCAGGACCGATTGGTACTCCTGATGAGGGGAAAGGGGCCGTGGACTCAACCTTTTTTCCCCGGTGCACTGTACAAGTTAGACGGCTAATATGGCCCCCAGGCCCCTGTTAATCATGTTGTTATTATGTTTATTTTGTATACTGTTTTTGTAAAAGTGGTGTGATAATTAAATAAAAAATAAAAAAAAAACATTAGTATAACCTTGAAGGTTCCCAGGGGCAAATACAGTGCCTGTCATTTTGCAGGATATAATTTAACATGTAACCTCTCCTGGAAATGGACATACTCTGTGCATTTCCAGGAGAGGTTCCATGTTAAATTATATCCTGCAATATCCTCCAAAGAAGGGGTGGTAGTGTCATGAATAAGGCCGAATATGTATGCCGATGTGCGGACGGTAAAGCACCGCAAAATCCACCCCTTTAGGGTAACCAGGGGCATGAAGTTCTGTAGGGTGTGAACATCTGGGTTTAGTACGAGTGAGGAGTGCTCGAGCGTGGGAGGATGTGTAAGGCAGAGGAGGGGAACAAAAGGTGTGTGCAGGAGCAGGGAGAAAAGAGAAAATAAAAAGACTCAAAGTGTTCCACCTTCCAGCAGCAGCAGCAGCGGGCCCGCTCTGTCCGTGGTGCTGAACACCTGCCTGTCTATGTGGAGTACAAAAACAAACAAAGACAAACACCTTTAAGGTCACCAGGGGCGTGAGGTTCTGGTTCTGGCGGTGTGCATGGAGGGGTTTAGTCCGAGTGAGGAGTGCTCGAGCGTGGGAGGATGTGTAAGGCAGAGGAGGGGAACAAAAAAAAACGAATACAAATAAGTTAAAGTGTGAACCTCCAGCAGGGCAGGTGCTGCTGCTGCTGCTGCTGCTGCTGCTGCTGCTGCTGCTGCTGCTGCTGTGAAGGAGGACGAATATTGATGCTTGTGTTCGGACGGTAAAGCACCGCAAAATCCACCCCCCCTTAAAGGTGACCAGGGGCATGAGATTCTGCAGGGTGTGAACATCTGGGTTTAGTCCGTGGGGGAGTGCTTAAGTCCGGGGGCCCGGGGTCTCACGGTGCACGAGGTTATGGAAGTGCAGCAGGGCAGGTGCTGCTGCTGCTGCTGCTGCTGCTGCTGCTGCTGCTGCTGCTGCTGCTGCTGCTGCTGCTGCTGCTGCTGCTGTGAAGGAGGACGAATATTGATGCTTGTGTTCGGACGGTAAAGCACCGCAAAATCCACCCCCCCTTAAAGGTGACCAGGGGCATGAGATTCTGCAGGGTGTGAACATCTGGGTTTAGTCCGTGGGGGAGTGCTTAAGTCCGGGGGCCCGGGGTCTCACGGTGCACGAGGTTATGGAAGTGCCACTGTTGCCGGAGGTCCTTAGTCCGTCCTTTGGGGCTCTGTCAGGGGCTACAGAGAGGTGGTTTTCCCGGTCCCTCTCCTGGAGGTATGAAATAACCTGAGCTCCATGTGAGGGAGCCGTGCTGGAGCTGCTTAGTCCGTCCTTTGGTGGTCTGTGAGGGGCTAATGAGAGGTGTTTTCCCCGGTCTATTTGATGGAAGTCTGACACGAGCAGAGTGTGCATGCTTTGAAACTAATCCACCCACACTTAGCATGCTATTTTAGGGTATAAATCGTACCTTGTCACCATGCACTGTGCTCCCTGGGACGACGCGCCCTCCTGTGGGGACACATGAGAACTGCACTCAAATCACTTTGTGCTTTTTAAACAGTTTAACATATTTTTTTCCACATTTAAAAAACGCTTTCTGCCCTGGAAATCATTTCTAATCATTATTACCGTTATGGAGGGGCTGCAGGAACACTTTCCCCGCCTTGCAAACATTTATTCCTGGTTCAAATAATCAATTTGTTCCGCCTGCTTTGCGTCAGCACCTCTGCGGCTGTCGGATTAACACAGATGAATGCACTTTTAACACTCACGCAGCCAGAATTCCTGCTCTTTTCCTGGGTTACAAAGTGAGGTGACGCAGCCTGTCCTCTGAGTCTCCCCGCCTCTCATAGACTTATTTCTGGGTAAAATAAGCCATGTGCTCCGCCCCCTGGATCTCTGCATGTGTGTGTGTGCCTGTGAGTCTGTGGCTACTGTCCACATGCCCGCATTAGGAGGCACTATTTTCGGATACATTTTCTCATTTTCACCACTTTTCATGTTTTTATTATGTATATTGTTATATTATTATTATTATTATTATTATTATTGTATATATGTATACTGTGTATACTGTTTTTGTAAAAATCATGTGATTATTAAATAAATAATAAAACATGAATATAACCTTGAAGTTTCCCAGGGGCAAATACAGTGCCAGGTGTCAGACTATTTAAACAATGTTTACCCAGGATTCCGACACCTTCCCTGGCTTGTAAAATGCGGTGATGCGCCCTGGAGGTATCAGACTATTTTAAACAACTTTTCCCCGCCTTTCAAACACTTGTTCCTGGCTTATAGCCTGTCATTTTGCAGGATATAATTTAACATGGAACCTCTCCCAGGGGCAAATACAGTGCCAGGTGTCAGACTATTTAAACAATGTTTACCCAGGATTCCGACACCTTCCCTGGCTTGTAAAATGCGGTGATGCGCCCTGGAGGTATCAGACTATTTTAAACAACTTTTCCCCGCCTTTCAAACACTTGTTCCTGGCTTATAGCCTGTCATTTTGCAGGATATAATTTAACATGGAACCTCTCCCAGGGGCAAATACAGTGCCAGGTGTCAGACTATTTAAACAATGTTTACCCAGGATTCCGACACCTTCCCTGGCTTGTAAAATGCGGTGATGCGCCCTGGAGGTATCAGACTATTTTAAACAACTTTTCCCCGCCTTTCAAACACTTGTTCCTGGCTTATAGCCTGTCATTTTGCAGGATATAATTTAACATGGAACCTCTCCCAGGGGCAAATACAGTGCCAGGTGTCAGACTATTTAAACAATGTTTACCCAGGATTCCGACACCTTCCCTGGCTTGTAAAATGCGGTGATGCGCCCTGGAGGTATCAGACTATTTTAAACAACTTTTCCCCGCCTTTCAAACACTTGTTCCTGGCTTATAGCCTGTCATTTTGCAGGATATAATTTAACATGGAACCTCTCCCAGGGGCAAATACAGTGCCAGGTGTCAGACTATTTAAACAATGTTTACCCAGGATTCCGACACCTTCCCTGGCTTGTAAAATGCGGTGATGCGCCCTGGAGGTATCAGACTATTTTAAACAACTTTTCCCCGCCTTTCAAACACTTGTTCCTGGCTTATAGCCTGTCATTTTGCAGGATATAATTTAACATGGAACCTCTCCCAGGGGCAAATACAGTGCCAGGTGTCAGACTATTTAAACAATGTTTACCCAGGATTCCGACACCTTCCCTGGCTTGTAAAATGCGGTGATGCGCCCTGGAGGTATCAGACTATTTTAAACAACTTTTCCCCGCCTTTCAAACACTTGTTCCTGGCTTATAGCCTGTCATTTTGCAGGATATAATTTAACATGGAACCTCTCCCAGGGGCAAATACAGTGCCAGGTGTCAGACTATTTAAACAATGTTTACCCAGGATTCCGACACCTTCCCTGGCTTGTAAAATGCGGTGATGCGCCCTGGAGGTATCAGACTATTTTAAACAACTTTTCCCCGCCTTTCAAACACTTGTTCCTGGCTTATAGCCTGTCATTTTGCAGGATATAATTTAACATGGAACCTCTCCTGGAAATGGACATACTCTGCGCATTTCCAGGAGAGGTTCCATGTTAAATTATATCCTGCAAAATGACAGGCAACAACTCTCTTCCAGACGTTTAAAAACACTTTTCCGACTATTTTAAACAACTTTTCCCCGCCTTTCAAACACTTGTTCCTGGCTTATAGCCTGTCATTTTGCAGGATATAATTTAACATGGAACCTCTCCTGGAAATGGACATACTCTGCGCATTTCCAGGAGAGGTTCCATGTTAAATTATATCCTGCAAAATGACAGGCAACAACTCTCTTCCAGACGTTTAAAAACACTTTTCCGACTATTTTAAACAACTTTTCCCCGCCTTTCAAACACTTGTTCCTGGCTTATAGCCTGTCATTTTGCAGGATATAATTTAACATGGAACCTCTCCTGGAAATGGACATATTCTGTGCATTTCCAGGAGAGGTTACATGTTAAATGATATCCTGCAAAATGACATGCTACAACTCTCTTCCAGACGTTTAAAAACACTTTCCCCAACCATTTAAACATTATTTATGGCTTGTAAAGTGCGGTGATGAGCCCTGACAGTATCAGACTATTTAAAGGGTTACCAGGAGCATGAGAATATCCTCCACAGAAGGGGTGGTGGTGCCGTGAATAAGGCCGAATATGGATACCGATGTGCCGACGGTAAAGCACCGCAAAATCCACCCCCTTTAGGTTAACCAGGGGCATGGAGTTCTGTAGGGTGTGAACATCTGGGTTTAGTCCGTGGGGGAGTGCTTAAGTCCGGGAGTCCGGGGACTCACGGTGTGCAAGGTTATGGAGGTGCCCATGTCAGGGACACATGCTGGAGGTCTGTGGTCCGTCCTTTGGGGGTCTTGGAGGGGCCACAGAGAGGAGATTTCCCCGGTCTCTGTCCTGGATGAGTGAAATAAACAGAGTCTCCATGTCAGGGACACATGCTGGAGGTCTCTCTCCCGAGAGTGGACGTCCATTGCCTGTAAATTGGTCTAACATTAGGTCTGTCACTTTGGCTAACCGCACCACTGTCTGTCGTCTCCCGCAAGTGGACATCCATTGTCACTTTGGCTAACCGCACCACTGTCTGTCGTCTCCCGCAAGTGGACATCCATTGCCCCTAAATAGGGGAGGGGGAGAAAGCAACACACCTAAACCATAACAGTACTCCCCCCCTAACGGACGCCTCCTGGCGGCCTTCCTGGCGGCCTTCCTGGCTTGTCAGGGAATTCCCTATAGAAATCTTCCAGGAGGGTGTGATCCAGGATAAGGGCCTTTGAGATCCAGGACCGTTCTTCAGGACCATATCCCTCCCAGTCCACAAGGTATTGGAAACCCCGACCACGCCGGCGAATGTCCAGCAGCCGGCATACTGTAAATGCAGGGTGATTATCAATGATCCGGGGGGGTGGGGGGGGGGTCAGCCGGAGGAGAGAGTGGACTAGAGACATAGGGCTTGAGCAGAGACACGTGGAATGAGGGATGTATCTTGAGAGCAGGAGGAAGGCTAAGGCGGACGACACTGGGATTTATGACATGTTCGATTGCGTATGGACCAATATATCTTGGGGACAACTTGCGCGACTCAGTCTGGAGTGGCAGGTCACGAGCAGATAACCAGACCCTTTGGCCGACCTGGTAGTCTGGAGCGTGGGTTCGGTGGCGATTTGCCAGCTTCTGGTTACGGGCAACAGTTCGGGTGAGGGCTGCTCGGGCTTCCCGCCAGACTCGGCGGGCACGACGGAGATGGGCCTGGACTGAGGGAACAGTCACTTCCTTCTCCTGGCTGGGGAACAATGGGGGCTGGAAGCCGTTAAAGACCATAAAAGGGGACATACCTGTGGCGGAACTGACCAGGGAGTTATGGGCGTATTCCACCCATGCCAAGTGCGAAGACCAGGAGGCGGGGAGACGGGCAGCGATACAACTTAAGGCTGCCTCCAGGTTCTGGTTTGCCCGCTCTGCCTGACCGTTAGTCTGTGGATGGTAACCCGAGGAGAGACTTGCAGTGGCCCCCAGTGCCTGACAGAATGCCTTCCAAACCCGGGAAGCAAACTGGGGACCCCGATCGGAGACAATGTCCTGGGGAATGCCGTGAAGCCTAAAAACATGGGACACTAGGAGGTCTGCCGTCTCCAGAGCAGAGGGCAGCTTGGGCAGGGGGACATAATGGACAGACTTGGAGAAACGATCCACAATGGTGAGGATGGTTGTATTACCTTCTGACGGAGGAAGTCCTGTAACGAAATCCACAGCAATGTGCGACCAAGGGCGGTTAGGTATGGGTAAAGGGCGTAGGAGGCCAGCTGGAGCACGGTGAGAGGATTTACTGCGGGCACAGACAGAGCAGGCAGAGACAAAAGCCCTGGTGTCAGCAGACATGGTCGGCCACCAAAACTTCTGCTGGATTAGGGTCAAAGTTCTGTGAAAACCTGGGTGACAGGCAACTTTAGAAGAGTGCCCCCACTGGAGCACTGGAGATCTCACGGACGAAGATACGAACAGCCGAACGAGAGGACAGGCTGCTGGAGCAGGATGTTCCTGGAGGGCCTCCTGAACGGTCTCTTCGATCTCCCACCTGGCCGCTCCAACCACACAGGAGGTAGGGATGATGGTCTCAACGGAGCTCCCTTCCACAGGGGGTGAAAACTGACGGGAGCTAGCATCTGGCTTGGTGTTTTTTAATCCAGGGCGGTAAGTCAGAGTGAAATTGAACCTTCCAAGGAACAGTTTCCACCGAGCCTGACGGGAGTTCAACCTGTGAGCAGAACGTAAATAGGACAGGTTCTTGTGATCGGTCCAAATGATAAACGGACATACAGAACCCTCCAACCAGTGTCGCCACTCCTGCAGGGCTAGCACAACGGCTAGAAGTTCCCGATTCCCCACATCATAGTTCCTCTCTGCAGGTGTGAGGCGTCGAGAGAAGTAGGCGCAGGGGTGGAGTCTATGATCCTGGGACGAGCGCTGGGAAAGGATTGCCCCGACACCTAGATCTGAGGCATCAACCTCCACCACAAATTGGAGTTCTGGATCTGGGTGAATGAGGACAGGAGCGCTGGAAAACAAATCTTTTAGTTTACTAAAAGAGGACTTGGCCGCAGGGGACCAGGCAAAAGGCAGTTTGATAGAGGTTAACTGGGTTAGAGGAGCAGCAATATGACTGTAGTTGTGAATGAAACGTCTAGAGAAATTTGCAAATCTGAGGAACCTCTGCAGTTGTTACCTGGTTGAAGGAACTGGCCAGTCCCGAACTGCTTTCACTTTAGCTGGGTCAGGTTTTAACTGCCCCTTTTCAACGATGAAACCCAGGAATTGAACAGATGACACATGAAATTCACATTTCTCAGCTTTAACAAACAGTCTGTTCTCGAGGAGTCTCTGGAGCACACATTTGACATGAGAAACATGATCATCTAAAGACTTTGAAAAAATCAGGATATCATCTAGATAAACAATGACAAAGTGGTTTAGCATGTCCCTCAAAACATCATTTATAAGGGCCTGGAAGACAGCTGGAGCGTTTGTTAACCCAAAACGCATGACTAAATACTCAAAATGGCCCAGGTGAGTATTAAATGCTGTTTACCACTCGTCACCCTCTCTGATGCGAACTATGTAGTATGCATTTCTAAGGTCAAGTTTAGTAAAGACAACAGCGTCATGCAATGGGCCGAAAGCAGAGTCAATGAGCGGGAGAGGATACTTGTTTTTGACGGTAATGTCATTTAGACCTTTAAAGTCAATACAAGGGCACAGGGACTTGTCTTTTTTGTGAAAAAACCCGCTCCCACAGGTGAGGAAGAAGGACGAATTATGCCAGTGGACAAGGATTCCCCAATATACTTCTCCATGGCCTCTTTCTTTGGCCTGGAGAGGTTATACAGTCTTTTTGTGGGTAAGGGGGCACCAGGGAGCAACTCAATAGCGCAGTCATAGGGCCTATGTGGTGGCAGAGAGAGGGCACGATCCTTGCTAAACACAAGTTTAAGGTCATGGTACTCGCTAGGAACAGATGAAATATCAACCTCCTCAGCTGGACTAGGGGAAGAAAATTGAGTTTTAGCTGATCCTAGGCAATGTGAGTGGCAGTGATTACTCCAACCAGTAATGGAAACAGTTGCCCAATCTATCTGGGGATTATGAACCTTTAGCCAGGGTAAACCGAGGACAACAGGTGACAGCGGAGAGGAGATAACAAAAAGTTCTACAGTCTCTTGATGATTACCGGACATGGTCAGCGTAATGGGAGCTGTGCGGTGCGTGACCTCAGCTAATAGTCTGCCATCTAATGCTAACACTTCTTTGGAATTAGCCAGTTCAATAGTGGGAATGGACAACTTAGAGATGATGCTAGAGTCAATGAAATTGTCATCAGCACCAGAATCAATGAGGATCTGGAGGGAATATGTGTCATGTAGCATACCTGGGATTTGAATATGACGACCAGGGGATGAGGAAATGGAAGAATGGCTCACCAGCGTTCCCCTTATGGCTGATGAGCCCGCTCTTTTGGCATCTCGGGAGACCCCGCGATGTAATGACCCCCTTGTCCGCAGTAGTTGCACAACCTCAGACGGAACCTGCGTTGGCGCTCTGCTTCAGTCAACTTCATCCGACCGATCTGCATGGGCTCCTCCTGGTGAGGCGTGGGTTGAGATGCTGGCGAGAACGGCAAACGAACACTGGCGGGCTCCGGAGGTGGGCGAGGAACAGCTGGTGACACACAGGAAAGGGGGGAAGGGAAGAAGGCCCTCTGCCTGACTGACCTCTCCCTACGTCTCTCCCTCAACCGGTTATCTAGACGAATAGCCAGACTAATTAACTCCTCTAAGTCGGAAGTCTCGTCCCTAGCGGCTAATTCGTCGTTGATTTCGTCCGCCAAGCCTCTTAAAAACACACTCTGTAAAGCCGCTTGGTCCCAAGTACACTCTGCAGCTAAAATACGGAAATCCAGGGCATATTGGGAAACTGAGTCTCTTCCCTGACGGAGAGAGAGAAGCTGGCTGCCTGCCTCCTTACCCCTAACAGGGTGGTCAAAAACCTTACGCAGCTCTCCGGAGAAAGCATTATAATCTGAACACAGGTAAGGCTTGTTAGAAGAAACTGCCAGCGACCAAGCGGAGGCTCTCTCAGAAAGAAGGCTCATAACAAAAGCTACTCTAGACTGATCAGAGGCATATGTAACTGGCTGCTGACTGAAAACTAACGAGCACTGATGAAGGAATTGGCTGCATGTCCCTGGATATCTAGCGGGGATGGGAATATGTGGCTCCCGGAGACCTGGACTCAGTGTTGCTGGATGAGCAGACGGTGAAACGGGAGAGGGAGCTGGAGGGAATGGAACAGGATCTTGGGTAAGCCGGGTCGCCACGTCTTCCATGCGACCGCTCAGCTGAATCATACCCGTCGTGAGTTGGTCAAGCTTTTCATTCAAGCTTCTCAGGACGGACTCGTGCTGACCCACAAGCGCCCCCTGTGAGAACAGGGCCTGCCTAAAAAAATCAGTCTCTGCCGGGTCCATGTTTTTTGGCCAGATAATTCTGTTAGGGCTGGGTCCAAAGTTCAGGACCTACAATGGCAGCGACCAGATGGATTCAGTCTTTTAACAAAGTTTAATAAAGGAAAAAAGGAGCAACTAAAAAACAATCCACAAAATGAAGGTGGATCTAGTTCACGCTGGTGGCGGCAGCAGGACTCAGGCTGGCTCGAGCAGACACTGGAAAAACAGAGGAAAAAACAAGGTTACTCTTCAACAAAAACAGCAAGAGAAAATCACACTAAGCTAGGCTACTACGACATTCCGCTCTACCGAGTGAGACGGGATTATCTGGCACTGGAGTGTGAACATGACCAGGGTTTTATGGAGGAGTTGATTAGATGAGTACAGGTGCTCCTCATTGTGAACCAGCTGAGCCTTCTAACGATCACCACACTGCACAGGAGAGAGAGAGAAGACAGAGGGGAGGGGGAGAAAGCAACACACCTAAACCATAACACATATTAAAGCAAACGATTGTAAAGGTAAAAGTATGAGCATAACAAATAAAGAAGTGTAATGTAAACATTTACATTATTATTATGATTATTTAATATATAAACACTATATATTATTGAATTACAAGATTAGATATACTTTAGTTGATCTAAAATATTGATTTGTTCAAATGCTCTTCAAAACACAACTGAAAGTCCATGAAACTTGTCTTTCTGTATTTGTGAATAAAGCGCCATCTCCTGGTTAAAACCTGAAATTGAAAATCTAGCAACGCCCTCTTGGAAAATATTGGGAGGGCTTAACATTCCTCTATACTGGTTTTAGGCAGGTCGTAGGCAGGAAGCTGTAAGCTGGAGTCTGAAATGAAGTGCTACATCTGTATATCTGCATTTGGGTCCTGCTTGTTTCACAAACCGTGACAATATGTGTGTATACCTCCACCATTAAACTGTCATATTCTGCACATTTCTTATACTATCTACATACAGTACATCTTATAAGAGTATAATACATATGTATAATATCAGTTAAAATAAGTGCTTAAACATACAGTAGTTAACATTGCAGGAAAGCAATATATTAGTACTTTGTCAGGCTTAATATTTATACCCCCAAAGCTTTTTTCTTATTCAAAATAAGACCTTAACCTAAAGTATTCTTTAATGTTTAAATACAGCCTTATTAGTTTGTCTGTCTGTGTCTCCTATTAATATCTAATAATACATTTCAATAACGTGCTTTAACCACTAGATGTCCCTTACTATCAGCTGTGCAAATGGTGTAAATATACCAATATACCGATTGGATCAAATATAAAAGTGGGCAGGAATGTTTTCCTGTATCGGTTCCTGTTACAGCGGAGCTGCAGCAGTCTGTTGGAGAAGGAGCTCCTGTCTGTCCAGGTGGGGGGGGGGGGTATCTGTCTGTCCAGCTGCAGGTGGAGAGGATGGGTGGGGTTAACCATGATGGAACCAGAATAAGTTTTTTTTGGCTTATACGCCTTTCATCGTAGTGGAAAATGTTGTCATATGCAATATGTTTGGATAGTTCACCATTGAAATGCGTTTGGTAACACTAGGTGCTCGAGTGCCAAAGTTGTGGCCCTAAAAAATATCAACTATTCATTTGTATGGCATCCAGAGCTTCCACATTTTAGGGAATATGTTTTTTGATTTAAAATATCATCAATGTCATAAGCAATGGTTACATTAAAACCCTCCTATTGTATTCGTTTCCCCCCCTTACTTTGGTGTTCGCGGTCAAATTTGACCGGTCCTGTTTTAACTGCTACTACATTAACACAAAAACCATGAATCATCACCAAATTTCATTCATTTCATCAACATTGTATGTTGAGTTGGCACCTCAGCTCAAAACATACAAAAACACAGAAGAATAGAAAGTTAACCCATTGAAATGATATGAGAACAGTGCTACAAACTACAATTCCCATTAGATACGCGCCCAACAATCGTTACGAAGTACACAGAGCTGACATATTTGTAGTTCTTCCGGCGTGTGTGCGTGGACTCGTTCGACTTGTCTTGCGTTGACGGCTGTATAGGCTCCATTCCCTTTCAGAAATCCGTCAATCGGGCGCGATCTGAAACCAAACCCTGTGTTTAAAAAAATATAAAATACAAATTTGCACTTTTGCCTCCTTAGCAACGGCAGTATCGTTTGGGTGGCGATCTGAGTTCGGGTACCGTATCTGTGACGTGACAAAGGGTCGCCGTGACAACGTGGTGATGAGATGTGGATAACTTTCCAGATAAAGACCATCCTGATACTCGAGTTGTGGTTTTCAATAAGTGAAAAAGAAAATTCAAAGTAATCACTACCATTTTAATATCTCAAGCATTTGTCCCCAAAAGCTTTCAAATGTAGTAGCAAAACCAGTGATCCAGATCAGGATCATTTTAATTAGGCCTATAATTAAATGATATAATAATAATACATTTTATTTTTAGAGCGCTTTTCTGAAACCCAAAGACGCTTTATATGCAAGCCTACCTCCAAAGCGTTATACTTCGGAAGTTAAACAAATTAGATAAGGCAGTGGATGGCAAAGTACCAGATTTCACACATGAATATGCTTAAAATAGGTTATGGTGTTCCTATCACTGACAATGAAATCATGTAGTATTTCAACTGTAATTTCCTAAAAATTCAAATGCATTTTGGTGGAGGTTTTCATCTTATTTCGAATAGAAACATATTAAATATGACTCAAATGGAGCATATAAACAAGAGAACAAACGTGCAAAAACAAAACTGCTGTTCAAATAACAGATTTTATTTGTATGCATTATCTCGGAGAATTCTTCGGCTGCCAGGAATGAGCCCACTCCTTGCCACTGAAAATAGAATGGAATAATGTTAGTTACAGTTACTGGTTTCGTCTTTCCGAAAAGCATAAACCATGTGTGAAGCAAACATATTATAACTCAATTTATATAAGTAAATGTTTCATTTACCATTTAGAAAAAGTGAACATAGAAATGAAAACAAATGTTCTAACAAACAATAAAAACAAACAAAAACACATACATTAACAACAATGAAGTTAAACAATTATTTGTTCCTACACTACTTCAGCTGCTTCAGAATAACAGCAGTGAAATATATAAGAGGACTGGGGGTAGATTTGGATGTTTTGCATTTGTTAAATATCATGTGTTTGTTCTCCAACATGGGACTACATCAGATGACATGAAGCCAAGTAACTGGAAGATATATACCATACTTAACATTTTAACATTCATATTGATGACCGGACCTGCAAATATGCCTCTGAATTTAAGGAAACCCTTCATTGCTGCAACTTCTCTCAACACATCAACTTCCCAACACACAGCCGTGGTCACATCCTGGACTTGGTCTGCTCCACTGGTCTCACCATCCATCATCTGTCCAGCCTCAATCTCCACATCTCTGATCACCTGGCCATCATCATGGATATCAACATCCCCATCCCCGCCCAAAAGCAAAAACGCACAATAACCTACAGAAACCTCAAATCCATCTCACCTTCAGCAATCACTGCCTCCATTACCTGCAAGATGTCTGCCTCCCCCCCCCCACTTTCTGAAAACCCATCTGAACTTGTGGACTATTATAACAGCACCCTCTCCTTCTTTCTCAATGAACTGGCCCCCACAAAAACTAAAAATGTCTCTTTCATACACTCCGCCCCCTGGTATACCCCCGAACTCCGCCAAATGAAATCAAGGAAACGTCAACTTGAACGCCAACACAAGAAAACCACACTAACAGTCCATCTTCAAATCTACAAAGACTATCTCCAGCAGTACAGTAATGCACTCAAAGCAGCCCGGTCTAATTACTACTGTCACGGCTTGGCTCTCAGCCATAACAAACGCAGCGATGAGACGACGACGTGAGTACGGAAAAAAGAGGAGTTTATTCACACTCCCCAAAACAACCGACCACCAAACAGGGTTAACAAGCTCTATGCAGGAGGATAGCTGTTCCGGGCTGCTCTTCCTCCTACGTTCCCCCGGGCAGAGAGAGAGCCACTGCAGCCTACTTAGACCCTTTATGGAGGCGCTGATCAGATTGGGAGCACCTGGAGAGAGGCTGCACCTGGATACAATCAGGGAGAGAGAAGCACACACACCCACACACAAAGGCACACCCACACCAGCATAGGCAGTGAAGCAGGGGTCGTCACACCCCCCCCTTAAAGTCGGTGTCCCCAGGGCCACCGGCACCACCAACCAACCCCATCCCAAACCAAAGCAAAAGGTCATGGAAAACAAAACCCCACATATGGAACTCCCCCAGGTCCCTAATGAAAAAAACAACAACAAAAAAAACACCATCTTCACACAGCAATCCTCTCCTTCAACGCCCAGCCACACCTTTAGCAACACCAGTATCTGAGAAGCACTATTTAAAAAGAATGGGCAGAGCAAGAAAGATTTATCACAGTATGACAGTCAATATATATACATTAAGGTAAGACCTAACCATACTTAGTGCCATGGGGCTCGTGACAGCGCGTCAGCAATAACATTGTCAGACCCCCTAATGTGCCTAACATCAAGGTTGTAAGCCTGAAGAAACAAAGACCACCTCGTCAGTCTTTGGTTAGGACACTTCATTGAATGCAAAAAGGTCAGGGGATTGTGATCTGTGTAAACCAAAATTGGTCCTCCTGCTCCCACATATACAGTGAAATGCTGCAACGCCCAAATGAGTGCTAACGCTTCCTTCTCAATCACCGAATAATTCCTTTGGTAACTGTTAAGTTTCTTTGAAAAGAAACTGACGGGTCTCTCCGCCCCCCCCCTTGTCAAGCTGGAGCAGAACCGCACCGACTCCCACCTGGCTTGTATCTACTTGGAGACTAAAAGGACGATCAAAACATGGAGCCGCTAACGCCTGAGAGGAACACAACAGAGACTTAACCCTATCAAACGCTCTCTGACAGTCGACCGACCAAATATATTTTACCTTAGCCCTAAGAAGTTCAGTCAAAGGAAACACTGTAGTGGAAAAATGTTCACAGAACCTCCTGTAGTAACCCACCATACCCACAAATCTCTGGAGTTCCTTTTTGGTTGTGGGTTGTGGGTATTCAGATATTGCTCTGACCTTGGCCAGAACTGGAGCCACACAACCCTGACCCACCACATGGCCAAGATATGTCACTGTTGCCTTTGCAAAGGCACATTTGGCCAAATTAATAGTCAGATGTGCCTCCGTCAACCGTTCAAACAACCTCTCGATGCGCTGAACATGAGCAGTCCAAGTGTCACTGCAAATTACCAAATCGTCTAGATACACCGTACAACCCTCTAAACCCGACACCACGCGATTCATCAAACGTTGGAATGTAGCAGGAGCATTTTTTAACCCAAACGGCATTACCTTATATGAATAAAGTCCAGATGGTGTGATAAATGCTGCTATTTCCTGTGCCCGCTTGGACAAGGGGATCTGCCAATAACCTTTAAGCAAATCAAATTTGCTAACATACTTTGCGGACCCCACCTGATCTGTACAGTCATCCATCCGTGGCAAAGGAAAAGAGTCAGATTTTGTCACCGCATTCACTTTTCTTAGATCAGTACAGAATCTAGGTGTCCCATCCTGCTTTGGCACCAAAATACATGGAGACGCCCAACTAGATGCTGATGGGACAGCAATTTTGTTCTCCAACATGTAATTAATCTCTGCATCCAGCCGATTGCGCTTAACTGGTGGCATGCGATAAAAATGTTGCTTAATCGGCTGAGCGTCCCCAACATCAATATCATGCTCAGCCCAGTCAGTTTGCGACGGAGTGTCTCCAAACAGACACAGATATTTGTGTACCAATGCTGAGAGTTCCTCACGTCTTGATTCCGCCAAATGAGACAACAACCCGTCTAAATTATCTAGCGATTCCGAATTTCTCAAATGACCACAGAGCAAACTATCATCAGGTTCAGGCACTACATCTCCCTCATGCGTCAAACCATGTGTCACCGCAACAGCCGGCTGCACCTCATCCTTCTCCACCTCTGTGTCCGTGTTAACCTCCCGCTTGTGGTAGGGTTTCAGAAGATTTACATGACAGAGGCGTTTAGTCTTCCTTCGTTCTGGTGTTGCCACAACATAATTTAAATCAGAAGTTTTCTCAATGATAGTGTACGGACCTGAATATTTAGCCTGAAATGGGGAACCAACAATAGGCATAAGTGATAGAACCTGGTCACCTGGATTAAACTCCTGTCGTGCCGAACGACGGTCATACAACTCCTTCATTTTACTTTGAGACACTGACAACTTTTCCCGTGCCATACTTAAAGCAACAATCAAACGACGTCTGAAGCCATTCACATAATCCACCAAGCTCCGTGGTGGCTCAGTGTCCACACAACCCTCTTTCAGCACTGCCAAGGGGCCCCGTACAGCATGTCCGAAAACCAACTCATTAGGGCTAAACCCCGTACCTTCATGTACCGCCTCCCTTGCAGCCAACATCAACCAAGGAAGACCTTCCTCCCAGTCTCCATCTAGCTCAGTACAGTAAGCACGTAACAAGGATTTCAATGTCTGGTGAAACCTTTCCAAAGCACCCTGACTTTGGGCGTGGTAAGCTGTTGACTGGTTCTTCTTAATCTTCAAAAGCTTCAACACCTGAGCAAACATGTGAGACGAAAAATTGGAGCCTTGATCACTCTGAACGACCTTAGGAATACCAAATATTGAGATAAACTGCAACAAGGCCCTAACCACCGCCTTAGTTGTAATCGACCTCAAAGGATAAGCCGCTGGATACCTAGTGGTTTGACACATCACAGTCAGCAGATATTTGCAACCAGACTTTGAACATGGTAAAGGGCCCACACAATCCACAATGAGATGTGTAAATGGTTCACTTACCACTTGTATCGGCTGTAGTGGTGCTGGTTTGATCTTCTGGTTCGGTTTCCCTGTCAGCTGACACACATGACATGTTCTAATATACTGCGACACATCTGTCTTAAGACGTGGCCAGAAGTAGTGTTTCAGGATGTTCCAATATGTTTTCCGAACCCCAAAGTGTCCACACTCATCATGTGCGACTTTCAGGACAAGAGGACGAAGCTTAGTTGGCACCACCAGCTGGAAAACCTCAGTCCCTGCACCATCAACAGCCCTCCATCTCCTAAACAACAAGTCATTACGCAACATGTATCCACTTGAAGCGTTTTCCCTCTCTGCCACTGGCACAGCACAGTCAAAAAGGCCTTTCAGCGAAGCATCCTGACGTTGCTCCTCTCCCACCTCATGGTGTGTAAGTAACACCGAAAACTCAGACAAAGATGGAACCTCCACTGTGTCAGTTGACTTCCCATGTGATAGCAAGTCCTGATCCCTTTTGGCCCTAGCCCTTGTGATCACACACGCGGCCGTAACGTCTGGTACCACTGTAGAGCGCTTCTCAGATGCTGACTCAATCAGACCACCAGTGACTAACAACACAGAAGGGCCATCAGCCCAGACTTTACCACCTGCCAAATCGTTACCCAGAATGAAATGTATCCCCTCGATTGGAAAAGCTGGACGTACCCCAATAGCTACATCCCCTTTAACAAGGTCACAGTTGAGATACATCCTATGGACAGGAACAGGAAAAACCGTTAATCCCATCCCCCGAGTCTGAACCGTGTCACCAGTGTCACTTTCCTCAGACAAAGGCAGAACCGAGTCAACAATAAAGGAGTCAAATGCACCTGTATCCCTCAACATTTTAATTGGAACTTTGACATTGCTACCCACCAATGACACCAAGCCGTCTCTTATAAAAGGAGCATAGGACGCCAGAACCTCAGGTCCACATAAGTGGTCCGTAAGCACCTCGTCAACACAGCAGCTACTCACAGGAGCAGCAAACGCAACCGGTTTACCCACAAATCTTCCTCCCTTGGATTTTGCTCTAAGCACCGGACAGTCTGGTTTCCAATGGCCTTTCTCACGACAATAGTTACAACTATCCTCAGATTTCTCCCAAGCCACTTTCTTTAGATCCATCCCCAATGACCCAACATCAACAGACCTTCCACTTCCCCCAAACACAGGTAGATCTCCAGCACGCCCTCCGAACCTGCCCTTATGCAGTAACACAAACTCATCCGCTGCTACTGCAGCCTCGGATGCCGAAGTTACCCTGTGTTCTATTATATAGGTTGCAATGCTGTCAGGAAGGATGTTTTTGAACTGTTCCAAAATCATGAGTTCACCCAATTTGTCAAAGGAAGTGATGTCCATAGCAGCTAACCAACGTTTAAAATGAACAGACAAATCCCTCGCCATTTCCACATAAGTCTGACCCTGTTTTTTCTCCAAGGACCTAAAACGCTGTCGATAAGCCTCTGGAACAAGTTCATAAGCTCTAAGCACCGCCCATTTTATTTTAACATAGCTAGAGCTATCCTCCGAACACAACGCGGAATATGCGGACTGTGCTCTTCCTGTGAGTACACACTGAAGCATCAGGGCACAGTCTGCATCCGGCCAATCCCTAGCTTTAGCCACCCGTTCAAAAAGCAAAAAAAAGTATCAGGATCACTTTCATTAAATTGCGGCAACAAGCGCAAGTTGTTAGCATCGAACCGCTGAGGAGACCTGGGCACCTGTTCACCGTGCCGCTCACCCAACACCGCACTACCTCTGCCTATGGAAAGACGCTGTCCTTCCATATCAAGTTTAGCTTTCTCAGTCTCCTGCCGCATCCTCTCCACTGCAATCTCCTTTTCAAACTCCATCTCATACCTCATTTTGTCATGACTCAGCTGCAACAACAACATCTCCTTCTGCTGCTCAAAGGACAGTAAACTAGCCTGCAACAGAGGTTTTAACACCCACTCCTTAACTTCCGGAAGCACACCCGTTTCACGTAATACTGACACAATAGAGGTTTTTATAGTGCTTTTTAGCCTCTTATCGCCAACGACTTCCACCGAGAAATGTTCCGCAATAACGAGCAGCTGCTCCATTGAGAAATTTTCAAGGGCTTCCTGAGAGGGAGCACTGATAAACGCGTCTACCTCCGCCATACTACAACGCAACACCGAGTTTACAGTGAGACAAAAGAGAGAAAAGAGAAAAAAAAAAAACTGATTGGAGTTTCCCCACTAACTACGACACCCGCTAACTAATCTCCTCCCTGGTCTTCATGTGGTTACTTGCGGCGGGTACTTATGCACTAAAGACCGCTGGCCGAGCAAAGCGACTAGCAAGCTAGCAAAAATACTACGACCACGGCCATGCCCCCAAACCGAAGCTTCAGCCACTTTCACCACAACATTAACACCCCGCACAACGGTCCCAAGGGAACCGTCGCTACCACCTATCAGGAGAAACCCCACACAAAATAACGAACGAACTCACACGCACCCAAGCTTATCTTACCGGTTTGGACGAGCCCCCAGCTGTCATGGCTTGGCTCTCAGCCATAACAAACGCAGCGATGAGACGACGACGTGAGTACGGAAAAAAGAGGAGTTTATTCACACTCCCCAAAACAACCGACCACCAAACAGGGTTAACAAGCTCTATGCAGGAGGATAGCTGTTCCGGGCTGCTCTTCCTCCTACGTTCCCCCGGGCAGAGAGAGAGCCACTGCAGCCTACTTAGACCCTTTATGGAGGCGCTGATCAGATTGGGAGCACCTGGAGAGAGGCTGCACCTGGATACAATCAGGGAGAGAGAAGCACACACACCCACACACAAAGGCACACCCACACCAGCACAGGCAGTGAAGCAGGGGTCGTCACAACTACTCACAACTCATTCAGTCTGGCTCCAGCAACCCCAAGCGTCTCTTCTCCACCATCAGCAAACTTCTCAAACCCTGTGACAACGCCACCTCGTCCTTCACCACCGAACAGTGCAACTCCTTCCTTTCGTTTTTCCAAACCAAAATCAGCAACATTTACAGCAATCTGACACCCTCATCAGCACCCCCCACCTCCTCTCCTGGCTCCCCCCCCTTCACCTCACAGCCCCTGTCCCACTTCTCCCCTGTGACCCCCATGCAACTGTCCAACTTCATGTCTGGAATTAACTCCACCTACACACTTGACCCAATGCCCTCCAAATTTGTTAAAGAGAGCCTCCCTGCCATGTCCCAGCTCATTGCCACCATCATTAAATCCTCCCTCAGATCTGGATCAGTTCCCCCCTCTCTCAAACTGGCTGCTGTCACACCCATTCTCAAAAGACCTGGACTCACACCTGACATCATGTCCAACTTCCGGCCCATCTCAAATCTCCCCTTTCTGTCAAAAAATACTTGAACGTGTCATTGCCTCACAACTAAAATCCCACCTCAGCTCCAATGACCTCTTTGAGCCATTTCAATCCGGTTTCCGATCAAAACACAGCACAGAAACAGCTCTTCTGAAAATCACAAACGACCTCCTCCTCTCCTCTGACACCGGCAACCTGAACATCCTCATCCTCCTCGACCTCACCGCAGCATTCAACACCATCAACCACACCATCCTGCTGTCCCTCCTCGAATCATCACTCAACATCACTGACACTGCACTCTCCTGGCTGAAATCCTACCTCACCGACAGACATCAGTTTATCAACATCAACAACTGCACCTCCTCCACTGCTCCTCTGTCCCAAGGCGTCCCCCAGGGTTCGGTGCTTGGCCCCCTCCTCTTCATCCTTTACATGCTCCCCCTTGGCAAAATAATTTGTCGCCACAACCTTCAATTTCACTGCTACGCCGATGACATCCAACTTTATATCTCAACAAAAACCATCACCCCCACAACACACTCCACTCTCACCAACTGTCTCTCAGAAATAAAAGCATGGATGCAAACAAACTATCTCCAACTGAACAGTGCCAAATCAGACATCATCATCATCGGCCCCCCATCCCGTATCAAAGACATCCAGAATTTCAACTTCACCATTGACAGCCACACTCTATCTCCCCCCCCTCACATCCACAACCTCGGAGTCATTTTCGACAGTCAGCTCAAATTCAACCACCACATAAATCTCATCACCAGGACCGCCTTTTTCCACCTCAAAAACATTGCCCGTCTCCGCCCATCACTCTCCTCCTCTGCTGCTGAAATCCTGATTCATGCATTCATCACTTCACGACTCGACTACTGTAATAGCATCCTCTATGGCATACCATCCAACCTCCTCAATAAACTCCAACATATCCAGAACTCTGCTGCCCGCCTCCTCACCCACACCCGCTCCCGAGACCACATCACTCCCATCCTCCAGAACCTCCACTGGCTCCCCGTCCGTCAAAGAATCCACTTCAAAGTCCTCCTCATAACTTACAAAGCCCTCAACAACCAGCCCCCCCCCTACCTCACAGACCTGCTGCACCACCACACCCCTTCCCGCTGCCTCCGCTCATCAGAAGCCAACCTCCTATCCATCCCCACCCGCGCCAATCACCGGAACTGGGGGGACAGAGCCTTCTCCGTCGCTGCCCCCTCCCTCTGGAACTCACTCCCACAACCCATCAGAGACTGCACCGACCTCACCACCTTCAAAAAACTCACAAAAACTCACCTCTTCAATCTGGCTTTTCATGTGTGATTGTTTTTGTATTATTTGACTTTAACTTTAACTATATATTTATTTGTTGTTCCTTTCTTCTCTTTTCTTTTTTTCTTCACTATTATCTGTAAAGCGTCTTTGAGCACCTGTAAAAGCGCTAACAAATTAAATCTATTATTATTATTATTAGTATTATTATACTGGACAGGGCTCCCACCCCACCAACATTTCTGCTTTTCCCTATCAAGAGAAGAAAACAAATCTCTAATTTCGGAAAGACCAAACGCATATTAGCTATTTAGCAAACAATTGTGTTGGAAGTTTGTAAATCATAAAGCACACCCTATGCATTACTTTTATTCCCGTCTAACCTTTCTCATTCTTTCTTTTATTACACTCCTGATGGGGAAAGTTTCTAGGCGAGTGTGGTAGGAGCAATCTGTGAACATCAAAGCAGGTTCCACATACAGTATTAGTCATATTAGAAATAAAATAAATACAACTATGAACACTTAAGTAGCAACCAGACTTGCACGATGAAAAGTGACCACACTGTTATCACTGGTCAAAAGTTACTGTATACATCATTGAAATGGAACCAAGCTGCTCTCATTCCTAACATGGGATGCTTTTTTGAATGGCCATACCACTGCTGAGCCTGAGATGACCAAAGAAAATACTGCACTGCTGCTTCGTTTACTGCCTAGCATTCTCATCACCACCTTATCAACTATGACTGTATGTATTTTAGTCTAATTAGACAATTAAAGCTCTTAGGATTTTTGGATAATGTATCAGTTATAGTTATTAGTCACAATATAGCATTGTTAACTCACTGAAGAAGCATCAATCACTGCGTTTACATGCACTTTGCTAAAGTACATGTCGATAGATTTATTAGAATACCAATCAATTCGACTCATTCAAATGTTTATAATCAGTCAAAATACTTAATACTGTTAATATACCTGACTTTTTCTTTTTGCGTCTAGGACCAAGTACTGTGTCCCTCACGGACCCTGTCCTGACAGCTGTGGGTTGAAGAAGAAATATTACTATATACATACAGTATATCAAGTTAAGCTTAAACTCAAGTTTCAAAATACATCCCACAAATGCAGCATCACATGATGCAATAGGTGTTAGGTACAGATATTCTTTTGTTATTGCGATTTAATTGAGGTTGATCTATGAAGTCTAGGTGTTTTGTTGTCTTGCCTATATACTTGACTCCATACTTTATGTGTAAGGAATAGTTTGATAAATATTAACATGTTGTGCTGTAACGTTAAATGAATTTAACTTTGATTCAAAAACCTAAGTTTATTCACCGTATGTTCATTATGGGACAGTGTCGTATCTAAATGCAGTTCTTGAGTATAAAGTTGAAATATGCTGCATGACGTTGTTGCATGATTGCTTCAAAGTTTACCCCTATGGTCAGGGATTGCTTTAGGTAGACCACAATATTAATGATATCAACCTCTCGTACAATATATGGACATGAGCCAAATCATTTTGATGTAATCGACCTACTGCCCAACGCTACAATGTAAGACCCCTTCTGTGTGTAAACCAAATCACATAGGAGTTTTATTTTGTGATTTATCAAATGTAAAGTAAGCTTGCTGTTGCTTTGCATTTTTTTGTGAAAAAGGTATAACCATATAGTAACCACATGTCTGTTCAGGAATGAAAGACTGTATTTTTCTAAACATTTAATATTTATTTATATCCGAGTACCTAAGGATACACACATACCCAAGTATCCCATTTTCCTTTCATATTTATGAAGTTGTAGGTGAAATTGTTATTTAGATTAAGCTATTGTTGTTATTATTATTTACCTATTGGAACAATCATTATTCCCAAAAATGCAAGAAGTGCAATTAGGTGTTTTGAGATATTGTAGAAGCATGACTTCTCAACAAGTTACCTACAATAATCTTTTAGGAAAATATCGGAAAACACTCTTGGCTTTTATAAATATAAAAGCTGCAAATCTCAGAGAGCAAATGTCACTTTGTCTGCTGTGTGCTCTGCATGTGTGACCATTAAAGAGGGTTTCATCCCTCCGATTCAATCTATCTATTTTATTACTTGGCCCCTCCGTGGTGGTAGCCTGTCTCACATCATCCCGCTGCGGCTGCTCCTCCTGCCCCACCTCTATGATGGTGCACTGCTTCACGTGGGGGGGGGGGGTCTTCAGCACCTCCACCTGCACGGTGCTTGTCTCTGGCACCTGGCTCTCTGTGGTCCCTGCCTCCTGCCAGTTGTTTTCTGGTTCAGATGGGTCACAGGATGTGAGGTTCAGCGTGACTGTCTCTTCCTCAGGATCTTCCGCAACCCCTTGGCCAGTGGAGTCCTGTGTCCAACCCGTGCAAGTTAAACAAATGTTGGTCTTGACTTGCTTAAGACAAAGAGGTTAACTCATATATCTAGAAATAAGAAATACAGCGTGCTTAAGGTATGTTTCCAGACAGGGTCAAAAATATACTCGTCATGTCATAGGACTGTGTGCAGTCAAAGTTAATAGCAGAGAAATAGTGGTATTTATCCAGTCAACCATTTATTGTTTTGTTTTTGCGATATTATTCTTCCGATTTGTGTCTACATTCCATGTGATGTGACATGTCAATTTTTCGGTCGACAACATATAGACGTGTGCATGTATGTTCCCTTACATTATTTACATCCACACATTTTGTTCAGAATTTATGAGACTGAGGCAAACGTGTTTTGCATAAGTGCAATCAAATAAGTAGCAAGGCGCTTTGGATAAAAACATAAATGTAATGTAAAGGGACCTCTGGATGCACTGGATAACTGCTTTTGTTTACAACCCGAGAAACATGACCTTAATACAGAACTGCCAAACTGAATATGTGGTCAACTGGGATCGTCTTCATGTATTGTGCTCCTACCATTAACCTCAAAATATTTCTCCCTTTTGGGCGTTGATAAAGGAAACCGTTTAGGAACGGTTTGCTAAAAGGAAATTGCTTAAGGGATGGCTCAAGCCTAAACATACATTTCAGTCATCAAACCTAACTACCTTGACATTAACAACTTTACAACTTTCAATTTGTATACAATGAATGCGCAAGTGGTAGCACAATACCCCAAAATGGTTTTTCAAATTCACGTAAACTTGCCTAACTATTTCCTGATAAATAACAGTCCACAAGTTCCCTCTGTTGAGTAAGCCATGTCTCATTAGGCTACATACTGTTAGAAATTAAAATCAATGTTGATATGGCGTAATTTGAATTAAATACACTATTAGATTTAAATCAGTTTTATTCTGAAAAACCGAAAGTTCACTAACTATGAACTTGACACTTTTATTCTGAAAATTCGTCACTTCTGGTTAGCATTTAGCATCTGGCGGAATCGTACGATTTCAAACCTTGAACCAAGGTGAAATGACATGTGATGTTGTACACTGAGCACACTGGGATTAGCACTCATTTATTGACGCTGAATAATGTGTAGCAGGGAATGTTTAAAGGCCCAGTGAAGTGCATGTTTTTGCACCAAAATGAAATGGCAGTTTCATTCCTTACATATCATTGTGCCTGTTCATGGCTAAAATAATTTTTAATAATTCATAATTAATGAATTAATGAATTATTAATTTTGCCGTCTGAGCTTAACGGAAGTTGCAGACGATAGTGGCTGTGACGTCACAAGATGTACCCAGTTGCGATTGTAAACATGGCGGAGACTCTGGAAAGTGATACTAGTGTGAGAGAAATGATTGATTTGGACAGCTTTTCGGACAGGATAGATGAGGAAAGTGATCAATCTGGTGCACTTTGAGGGCAACATTAAGAGATTTACGGATACAGCTCTCAACACTCATATGAAACATATATTTCAATAATCAAAAAACATTGGAATGATTTCTTAACCTATTTTATACAACTATTATTACATAGATGGAAATATTTGTTTACATAGATGACCAAACCCACTGAGATAACTTAGGCTACAGTTTACCTCCCTGAGCTGACGTTATCTCTCTCAGTCCCACAGGAGAGCACTCTCCCTCTCCTTATTGTTGAAACAGCTAATCTCCGTTAGCTCCGAGCTAGCACCAGATGCTAACAACAACCCTGTAACTCTCTCAGTCTCTCTTTCTCTCTCTCTCTCGAATCGACCAGTGGCCTTTATTTATCATGATCAATCAAAGAATCTCCGAAACAATGACACCAGCCAGGCTCACCTTCATCTTTTGGGAACAGAAACATCGCCACTTCGGCAGACTTGACATTACTACAGCCAGCGGCAATGCATCGTTTCCCCTGTGTTTTTCATCCCTCTTTCTTCACTGTCGCCTCCATTGTCAGGTTTTCTCGATTGGCAATCACTTCCAGTCGACTCCGACACACTTTCCAGGAAAATAATAGCTCAAAAACGTTGAGAAATTCGACTTTGAAAAAGAGAAAAAACGAACGGTGGTGAATGTAAACAGTGCAGCGGCGTCCATCGCGTGACGTCACGCAGTAGATCGCAAGCCACGCCCACGAAGGCAAAGGTCGACTGCAGATTTCCCCGGAAAATTCAAAACTCGTCAAATTTGTTGCTATTCCAACATTTTTTGATATGGGTTCCAATGGACAATTTTGGTCATTACTATACGTATTAGCATAACAGATCATGCACAGGTGCACACTTCACTGGGCCTTTAAATAACCACAGATGCCAGAATGATGCAATTTAGCTACAGAAAAAGGCAGGAATTGCATTGGACCCGCCCCCCGACGACGCCGGCCAATAGGAGAAGACCTCAGATGACAACAGGAAGAGCAAGCCAAGAAATGAGCTCTTCGACCCCCTGACCTGAACTGACCGGTCGGATGTGGAGAGCGCCTCCACTCGCACATTTCATTTTGTACACCACCGCATCTTTTGTGTAATTAAATGCTGTTAACTTTTATAAGCTTCCCTTGACTCTTTTCAGTCTCTCCTGCCTTCAGGGTTCTAGAATTGCTTTCAATTTGGCGTCCCTGGGTGGACCTGTAACAGGATAGAGCTGAGTAGAGGGGAAGGCTGCAAGCTAACTAGCATCACACCAGGCTGCACAAAGGGGAGGACAGGCTACAGACTCACTGCTGGAGTTTTTGGCTGGGCCTAAACGAAAGGTGAGACTTCAATTCAAAAACTGTATAGTTAAATAACTTACATTAGGTGCAAGCGTTGGTAGTGATCTGTAGATTGATCTGTGGTGATAATGTGGTGATTGCGAGTGGTGTGGAGATTGTATATAGTGTTTCTATTCATCTCTGTTGTATCTTCGGCGCCGCCCGACTAATGTGAATATTACATAGTCTTAAGACCTTCTGGGGAGGCACTAGATTTGATCTGGTTTACACTGGACTGGGTCCATTAATGTTAGTCTATATGTTTGATGTGTTAAACCGGCGTAGTCTGGTTTAATAAAGTATATTGTGTGGAGTTTTTAAGCCGAAAAGTATATTTTTGTGCGATGTTCTAAGCTGAAACGATTGTGTACAAGTTTGGTATGAGATCAGCTTTTAAAGTCAGCATCTATAGAATTTAGAGCTAAGATAAATGAAGATTGTGTTGTTTTGTATTGTCAAGCAGTGTGGTTTTAATCTGCACATGTTGAGTGTTCCCCTTCCCCCAGTCACATGAGGTTTATGCTATACTGCTAAGCTAGTTAGCTAGCCAGTTGGCATTACTAGATGATGAAGTAGTTTGAGTGAAGATACAACCGGTAATTACTGATTAAATACACAGGGATGGTGTAGATGAACGTTGAGAGTAGATTGAGTTGTTTTGTTTTTCCTGCTTTTCAAAGAAAGTCATTTGAACTTTATTATTTTGGGGAAATAAACAGGAAGTAGGTTTATGAACCGGAAGTACTAGTTGATACATTTGAGAGGAGTTCAAAATAAAACAGCTCCCCTAGCGGACATAATAAGTATTACAGTTAATACATTCTTCACCACACGGATAAAGATTACAGGAGGTTTCTTTGAATTGAAGTATTGTAGTTGACTCATTTTATGACATTTGCATAATTTCATAAACTTGAGTATACACTGTACACGGTTTATTTGGATTTGCACCATATTCCTATTTTCATATTACTAAGTCAACTACTGTTCATTTTTATTTTATTCAGATTTTAAAAATTTGCATAATTTTAATTTAATTTGTCTGATTTTGATTTTCCAATTTCAGTTTTACAACATTTGAATTTATTTTTCCAATTTCTATTTTAAAAATTACCAGATTTTAAAGTGAAGTTCAGATGACATAGGATATCTTTGTAAATAATACAAAGGTACTATTCAGAGGATTAGTAATTCATTTTTGATAACTTAATAATATTATCCAAGTACTTAAACATGTCGCCAAAAGACACCAAGTTGAGACCAGTCGCAGAGCCAGGCTCAACTGCAGATATCAAGGAAAGGGTAAAAATCAGATCAGATTTAACAGTTCCAAGTAAAAGACAGAAGACATGGAACCAAATGGAGAAACTGTTAGAACAGTGGCAAACGAGAGGATTGATTCCAGCAGATGATCAGCCTGGACCAACGGAAGCCCATAGAAAAGCTGTAGTTGAACATGAGAATGCTGAATACCTACAACAGGAAAAAGCATGGATCAAAGCCGGACAACCCTCTTGGTATGGACCTGAAAACATTGCTATGAACAGAGCTGAAAAAAGAAAAGCTATGGTTGCAAGTCTGGTATTCCATCTGGAAGATGCCAGCCAAGGATTGACAAACAGCTTACATGTGGTAGAACTCAGCAGAAGAATGGAAGAGAAAACCAACAGAAGAATGGAAGAACTCGGCAGAATAATGGAAAAGGAACTTGGGAGAAGAATGGAAGAGGAGACCAACAGAAGATACCAATCATGGACTCACAGGGACATGGAAGCATTAGTGGCAAAACTACCTCCACTCACGAAAGGAGGTCAGAAGTGGGTGAATGATCTGGAGAGATACACAGCCCAAGACCACCTGTGCTTGGGAGACATGAGGGCCCTGCTCAGACGGATTGAAGGACGACTAGAGGCAAGAGCAGTGGATTCCGATGCCAATTGCACGCACGACCCAGATGACACTTCATTCAACTACATCAGGTCGAATTATTGGGCTGCTATTCGTCACATCTACCCGAAAACACGCATTTTACATGCCCTCACCGGCCTGAGGAAAGGCATGGAGGAAAACATGCATGCCTTCCTGAAGAGATGCAAAGGAGTGTGGGAGGACTGTACTGGAGAACGACATGACGTTTCACCGGCTGTCACAATGCTGTGGAAGGACGCGGTCATTAAAGCCCTTCCCCAATCAGTGCAGGCAAGCCTGGGAGATGTGGTGGGGTTAGAAGCTAAAATCCCAGAAGAATGGAGACTACATCTCATTCACCATGACATCAAATACCAGGAAATAACAAAGGAAGATGATGAAGAAACAAAGAAACTGGGAAAAATACTTTTGAAGATGCAGATGGCTGAGAAAGATACTGAAGCTAATCAGATGGCCATACTAGCAGAGAAGGCAGGGTGAACACCTCCAACAGTTCAAACTCAGGAAGAACCAGAGAATCAAATGCAGAACCAACAAAGCGGAGGAGAAAGTGTATGTCCACAAAACCAAGTTCAGCAGATACCTGTGTATCTTCCTACGCAAGTACAGCCACAAGCACAGCAGTATCTTCAACAGCAGACACCTGTGTATCTTCCTAGGCAAGTACAGCCACAAGCACCACAGTATCTTCAACAGCGGACACCTGTGTATCTTCCTAGGCAAGTACAGTCGCAAGCACAGTTATACACTCCCATACAGCATCAACAAAAGGGACAATGGAGAGGAAAGCAACGCTCAAGAGGAAGAAGAAATAGAGGCTGCTTCATATGCGGTGATTGTAGACATTTGGCCAGAGATTGCCCCACTCAGCAATATCCACCACAAGGTATCACCTCACAATACAGAGGAGAACCAATGTTAGATATGAGAAAAATTGAGGCGGAAGCATATGCCAGGGCCATGACGAATATTTCTGTTGGACCAGGGGATTGGGTAAATGTAAAAATCCACAAGATTAACTTGTTGCAATCTGGATGGAGTGGACCGTGGGAAGTTGTAGAACGCACTGCAGATGCACTCCGGATCAAAGTTAAAAAAGGAACATGTTGGCACCCACTTACACAGTGTGTAGCCGTACCGCTACATTTCCAGAAACGGCACGGCAGTTAGAACTGATTTTGGAAAACTGGTTAAAAACAATAAGGAATCGAACATTTTTTAGGAACGACAGCACCAGGAGATGAGTAAACTCAAGAACCTGTAGAGTATAAATACAGAGAAAAACACATTTTTACACTCGAACTGTTTGCACATCATAGACAAGGAATTTAGACAATATAAATAAATGTTCACTAAAAGTAATGAGTATAATTTAAAGTAGACATAGGCCTACACTTGAGTAAAATTTCATTACTGTAATCTGATTAGTGTGCTCTGCAGGTTTACTACTGTTCTAAGTAACAGTGGGATTTAAAATATTGGAGAAAGTCTGGAGATGTTCTTTCTTAGTGTGTGAAATATGTGATGCTTGAAACAGGTGTTTCAATTTATGGAAGAAAATGGTTTCCTGAAAGAGTCAGGTTGGGTAGATATGTAGCAATGGATGAAACAATTTTTAGAGGGAGTATTTGTAATATCATTAGTAGACATTCATTGTGTTGTTTAGATGGCATTTAACAACTAAGACAGATAGTATGATTAGAAAGGGACAGAGTGGAAAGGGTTCGATTTATTTAACCTCAGTGTGCTAGATTTCTTATAGATAATGCGTCCTGAGACCTGGACTCCCCCTTTAAGTCTGAAAGGCTACGACCCCGTCCCTCCAAGCAGACAAAAGACCTAACACAACGGGAGACTCCTCCTTCTCCATCAAACAGACAGAGAACCAGAGCTGAAACAACAACAACAACAACAACAACAGAACTGCAGCCAGAACTATCTCCACCTGAGGCATCCAGAACCAAACTGCTTGCTGACATACAGAGATACTCTCATCAGTCCCTCAGACCGGGAATGAAGTTCCAAGCTGAGCCACGAGATTTGGCACAGGAGCAGAGTGGGGGACAAAACAGCGAATAGACTGTAAAGGAGGAGATGACATATAAAAAGCAGTGCAAGAACAGTGGCATGATGTGGGCTGCAGATGTAACTGGGCCAAAGGCCGCCTAAAAGAGTTACAGCGGATGGATTCAAGAGCTGATGGACTGAAGAGAAGACAGAATCACAGGAGTTGGCATGGTCGATTAGAGGTTAGGAGGCCGGGGTCACGGCTTGAGACAACCAGGGGAGGAGAAAAGGAGAACGGGAATGAGTGAGTTTACACATAAACACACTTATTCACAAACGCACATAAAAGAGACCACATTTAAAGAACTTGAATTCACTTGATAAATACGTGAAGACAAACAGATTTATTAATCATGAATTAATCAATTTGTAAATTAAAAATAGCAGTAAAGAGGAAACTATTAAAGTAAAATGAGAAAATCACACTGAGGGAGACATGATGGAAATATTCTCTACACTTTAAGCAGTGGGTGTTTTGGAGTACAGAGTAGAACCATATGCTTCAATCTTTTCATCATGTTAACAAATTATTCTTTTAGAGATTTTTATTCACGTGTGATCTCATTTGTTACAATATTGATCACCATTAAAAGGATAGTTTTAGGAACCACTCTATAAGACACATCTGTATTTGTATGGATCATGTTAAAGGAAGAGCTAGTGCCAAGCCAAATGTAGTATTCCAATCTAAAGTGTTCATTTCTCCATTGTAGCATAGTTATTACCATAGGAGGGCTTTCAGATGGAAATATGAAATGACTTCTGTTTTAAAATCCTTGATAAAGGAGGGAGTAATTGTTACATGTTCGGACACCCAAGGTTCCACACACTGCTAAAGAGTTTAACGTTGTTTTTTAAGTGGACCAGAATTGAAGATAGATGAGCTATGAAATACATAGCAGAGCTACACAGATCCTAGTAATGGTTTGACTCAAGATAATAGTTATGTACACAAGTTTCTGAATTAGATCTATTAGACATTGTAATACTAATTAGGTGTAAATGAATTGCAGTAGTAGTAGTACTATAAGGAAGTGAGTTTTGTACCAAGTTTCAGGAAAGATGGGAGGCAGAAGTCCAAAAGGAAAGTTAGAACCATCTTGAAAATCATAGTTGAAATCGTGAATGAATAAGGAATGGCGCTCCACATATGACATATTTTTGTAGATAAAGGGAACCCGCCTATGCTGAAATACCTCTGAAAAGACTCTGCAGAGCACGACATGGCCTAAAGACTGAGACCAAATTACCTTTGACCCTGACTGACAGTGTGACAAAAGCACTGTCAATGACTGACCCTGGGGTGTACCTGACCAAACCTGACTTGACAACCAGACAGTGTGAGTGTGAGTGAATGCCGGCATGTGATCAGTGTAACTGCATGATTCTAAAACAATAACTAACCAAGCATGTTTTTGGACTAACACATTATTTTGGAGCTCCAAGGGAAACAAAGGTTTCCTAAAAATTCCACAAAAAGGGGAAACCGCACATGTGACCCGTTTCTAATCTACTTGATGATATTTTACTCTCTCAGGGGTTGGCGGTTTGCAAATGTAAAACTCAAACTAAAATCTGAAGATTCTGTTTCTTTTGGGCCTGAAAGACGGAGAGAAACACTTATTTTCACTGAAGTGTTTACTGTGGAAATAATAATAATGATCTAAAATTGTAAATAATGTTCGTTATGTCCCTAACCAATATTTACCTGAAAGTGTTTTCCCCCTCCCCATTACTGGATTTTGTTACACATGAGTTCATGTGTAAAAGGGGGGACTGTGTATAATGTATAATGTCGACATGGTTGTAAATGTAAAATTCACAATTTAAATTTTTCTTTTAAGGATTGAAAGAAACTTTCCGTCCCAACCCAGATGTTCAAACTGAGCATTGAAGATAGTTTTAGAATTAACCTGCTCCATATCTAGGGATAATATACTGTTTGGTGAATGTTGAGATGTTTCTAATATTGATTGAGTTATAACCGGTAACACAGATGCAGAATCAGTGGCCAAGGGCCTACTGTGAGAGATGTAATTCCAGAATGGAATACAGAAGAAGTTGACCTGTGATAATGAAACAATTTTGTAATATTTCAACAGATATTAAAGTAGCTGAGGTTTGAAATGTAGAAAGAACATATTACAGTTAAGCTAAAACATAGTAATGTAATGAGACGGAATTTAATTTAGACAACATCTTGTAACTAGCCTGGTAAAAGAAGTAAAAGCCATAGACTTTATTGTTTAGGTCATTATGGGGATATACATTTCATTTAAATTCATAATAGAAAGACATTTGATGACAGTATGTTGGATTTCTGTATTCATTTTTCAGCTTGATAATAGATGGGTAGAAGCAGTATTGCCAGGTGCAATCGATGGGATTTCTGCACACGATCCAAGCAGAGAATGACGTACCTTACAGGACAGACACACTCAGGAAATCATTCACTCTGACATCATCATGACTTTAGTTGTTTTTGAATCATAATGAAATTGTATTACATAACGTTAGTGTGTTTTTACCACAAACAGGAATAGTTAATTGTTATATTAGATTTGAGAAAGATTACAAGGATTTTATTTAGTTCACCATGAAGATGTTTTTTGTTTGTAACATATGCCAAGTAGTAAGATTCAAATATCAGCAGGTTCTGAATTATTATTCCTTTGTCCCACAACCAACAAGAATGTGGATGGGGAGAACTATATCTACTGGAGCCAGCAGAGATTCGTAAATTGCACCAGAGACACAGTAAAAGGATGACACAAACAGTTAGATAAAAACAGCCTTTACACCAGATACTGTATGAAGATGATTTATGATGTGAAAGGAGGGAGTTAGACGTTTTCCATACCAAGCTAATTGCTGCTATTTTGCGAAGTGACATTAAAGGTTTAAGCTAAAAGTGATGCACAAATGAAAAACTTTATATTTATGATGAATATGTATTGTTATTTGTATTTTTTACTTTTACGAGTTATGTACCATGCAATGTTCGGATGAAGAACTCTTTGATTTCAATATTATTTACATACCTGTTACGATGTGAGGTGCAGGTGAAAGAACGATACGTGGAGAGAGGGTTTTCTTGAAAAAATAAACAGGCGTTTTATTCTTAGCCTTCCACATTATTCCACAGAAACACAAACTGCATGTCTGGTGCTGCATTCACCAGCAAGGAACAAACACAAAATGCCCTTCCCCTCTCTTCCCAACAACATTTATAGGAGACTGCCCGCCTTCCCACTCCAACCTGCCAATCAGGTCATGGTTCTGAAAGCGGTGTGAAGGGTTAAATACAAACTTAAACACTGTTGTCTACATTTAATAAAACCCTAACGGCTTAAGTAAATTCATTATTGCATCAACCTACATATTATACCTTCAAAAACAACAAGGTCTGCTTAAAACGGATAGTTTTTAACCTAATTGACGCTCATAAAATCACACATTTCCTGACCAATTGCGTCCAAGACTCCGCCTACTCATACGCCACATATAAGGAGTACTTTGGAGGCGTGCTCCCCCTTTGAGCACTGGGACAAGATGGCCTCCAGGTCTGAACAAAGGAAATGGTGATTACTTGGTGCTTGTGTATTTTACAGACTGACAAATTAATTTAGATGCATTTTATTAGTTTGTCTATGTAAACTGTTTTTATAACTTTAACTGAACTAAAGACAACTCTGAAAAAACATGTACTACCTTTCTTAAGAAACAAATAGTTAAGACCAACATGTTAGTGAGGGAGTGTGTGCGCTTCCTCACATTTCACACCTCCTCCCCCTCTGGCTTGCACAGGTCAGGCAAACGAGAAAGATAGTCAGCTATAAGATTGTTCTTACCGGGACAATACTGTATGGTGAACTGGTATGGCTGGAGGGCTAGGCACCAATGTAGAATCCTTGCATTCTGATGCTGTTTAGATTGCATCCACTTCAAAGGTCTGTGGTCTGTCTGCAACACAAACTCTCTTCCAAGAAGGTAATACTTCAATGAATCTATTGCCCACTTTATAGCCAGTCCCTCTTTTTCCACCGTAGAGTACTTTTTTTCCCGGTCAAACAGTTTCTTACTCAAGAACACTATAGGCTTCTCTTCGCCAGGCTCTCCTTGGGCTAGCACTGCTCCTAGTCCAACACCAGAGGCATGAACTTGCACAAGAAATTGTTTTGTGAAGTCCGGGCTCTGCAACACAGGAGCTTGACAGATCTGCCTCTTTAATGCCTGGAAGGCATTTTCACACTCATCATTCCACACAACTTTAGTGGGAGATTTTTTTGTTAGATCAGTAAGTGGGGCAGCTAATGTAGCAAAGTGGGGAACAAACCTTCTGTACCACCCCACCAGGCCTAAAAAGGACCTCACTTGCTTCTTTGTCTGGGGTCTGGGTATTACCTGTATGGCCTTTACCTTCTCCACCTGTGGTCGTATTTGCCCACGTCCAACCAGGTATCCAAGGTATTTCACCTCCTCTTGAGCCCAGGAACACTTGTTGGCATTCAGGGTTAGCCCGGCTTCCTGTATCTTGCCCAACACAGCTTTAAGATGCTGCAGATGTTCTTCCCAGGATTCACTGTAGATTACCACATCATCTAAGTAGGCTGCTGCAAACCTGGTGCAATCATTAAGAACAATGTCCATTAATCTTTGAAAGGTTGCAGGCGCTCCATGAAGACCAAAGGGTAGTACAGTGTAATGAAACAAACCCATTCCTGGAATCTGAAAAGCTGTATATTCTTTGCAGGCTGGCTCAAGAGGCACTTGCCAGTAACCTTTACAGAGGTCTAAAGCTGTGATGTACTTGGCTTTCCCCAACTTCTCCAGTAGCTCGTCAATACGCGGCATAGGGTATGAATCAAAACAGGAAATGCTGTTCAGCTTCCTCATGTCCGAGCAGAATCGAGGTTCAGTGGTGTTTTTCTTAGGAACAAGCACTATAGGATTTGACCACTCACTTCTAGATGGTTCAATGACTCCCATGTCCAACATCAACTCCACTTCCTTCCTCAGTGGTTCCATCATTTTTTCAGGAATTCTGTAAGGCCTCAGGCGAACAGGTTTAGGGTCCTTCAGTATAATGTTATGCTTTATCACATTAGTGCATCCAGGTTTTTCTGAGAACAATGCTGGGAAAGATTGTTTAAGCTCACCCAGTTGATGCCCCTGATCCAAACTCAGATGCTCCGGAGGAGCCTGGGGTTTACACTTCTCTCTGTGCGGCACCATATCAGCTTCCTCTGTTTCCAACGCATCCTCTTCTTCCAGCTGGACATCTTGGATCATCAGAACATGTTCTCCATCTGCCTTCTGGTTTTTCCTGTCATGATATTCTTTTAAAAGGTTTACATGCAACAACTGTTTGCACTTTCTTTTATCAGGACAGAGAATTTCATAGGTCACAGGGCCTGCCTTTCGGGTTACTGTATAAGGGCCTTGCCACTTGGCTAGTAACTTACTTGGCCCTGTAGGGAGCAGTATCAAGACTTTCTGGCCAGCTTTCAGCTCTCTTTCACGAGCACGTTTGTCGTACCACACCTTCTGCTTATGTTGAGCTTCATGCATGTGTTCTTTGACCGTTTCTCTGTAACTGTCCAGTTTGTCTCTCATCTGCAGAATGTAAGAGATGATGCTGTTGGTTGTAGTTGCCACTGCCTCACCAGCCACCCAGTTCTCCTTCAGCACATCCAAAGGGCCTCTGACCTGTCTGCCATATAACAACTCAAAAGGGGAGAAACCAGTTGAAGCCTGTGGCACTTCTCTGTATGCAAACAAAAGGAACGGCAACCATTTATCCCAATCTTTGCCAGTATCATCAATACATTTTCTCAACATTTGTTTCAGTGTACCATTAAAACGTTCTACCAGACCATCAGTTTCAGGGTGGTATGGAGTCGTTCTGATCCCTTTAACCCCAAGTTGCGAGTACAGTGACTTCATCAGATGGGACATAAAGTTTGTACCTTGATCTGTTAAGATCTCTTTAGGGATGCCAACTCTAGAGAATAGCTCTACTAAACACCGCACTATATGTTTGACCTGAATGGAACGCAATGGATAGACATTTGGATATCTGGTGGCGTAGTCACAAATAACCAGGGCAAACCTGTGACCCTTGCTACTTTTTGGCAGAGGACCAATTATATCCATGGCTATTCTTTCATAAGGTACACTCATTATTGGTAATGGTTGTAGAGGGGCCCTGTTTGAAAGTTTGGTAGGAGCTACAACCTGACACTCATTGCACGTTTTACAGTAATCAATTACCTCTTTGTATAATCCTGGCCAATAGAAACGCTGAGCTATGCGGTCATACGTTTTTGCCTGCCCCAGATGCCCAGCCCATGGCACAGTATGACCCAGCTGCAGGATTACTTGGCGAAACTCTTTAGGAATGACTAGCCTAGGTTTCTCTATGTCTGCCAAATACAAAAGGTTGTCTTTTATGAGGAAGGGATCCCCAATTAGATTTTTCAGCCCCCCTGTGTTTGCATCTTCCTCCCCATCTAATTTGTATGCTTTTGAAAATAGAGGTTTTAGAGATGGGTCATTCTCCTGACTCTCTCTGAAGTTATCTGGGATTTGCCATTGAGGCTCTATGGGGGGAGTTACAGGGAGATTAAGCTCAGGGCATTTAGCCTTATCGTGATTTCTGTTTTTCTCTTGACGGCGCTGTCGCCTTGTTTTCTTAAGCTTATCACCCCCTTCACACAAACTATCATCTGCATCTGGTAAAGGTTCTAACCCCTTAGTCATAGAGCGCGTAGCTACATAGGAGTATGCTAGTGAGTTTTGCTGTACCAAGTAGTCTAAGATTGGCAAATCATCTCCAAGGATCACGTCATAAGCTAGGTGCTCTAGCACACCAACAGTTAGCATAAAGGCTTGCCCTTCAACCTCAATGATAACATCTGCAGTTGGGTAATCTTTTTTACAACCATGAACACATATATTTACCCTGCCATCAAAATCAGTTATTGCATTGCTAAGTACGCTGGACTTCACCAAGGTTTGTGAACTACCAGTGTCAGCTAGAGCTTTCACTGCTTGACCATTTACAGTGACCTCTACTACATGTCTATGTGGAACAATTCCACTATCGGTAACATTAGCAGGGTCAACACTTTCTGGACGAGGTACCGAACACATCTCAACCGACTTAGACTTTCTTAATGGACACAATGAAGCCTTGTGACCAGGTTGCTGACAGTAATAATATATAAAGTTCGTTTTTACGTTTGGATATGCAGGTTTCTTACCAACCCCAGTGTCCATGCTCTCAACAGCTGGCCAAGTGTGAGGTTTGCCCTCCCCATACCTTGGCTTCCCAACAGTCACTCTTTTCTTTGAAGGTTCCCTGTGGGCCGCTGCATACCGTTCTGCTAGATCCGCCGCTTCTTCCCCAGTTTGGGGATTGTGCTCCTTGACCCAGGTGCGGACGTCTGGTTGAAGCACACGGAGGCAGGGGCGTAGCTGGGGGGGGGGGAGGTTAGGATGATTCCAAGGGCCCAGCACTGGGGGGGGGGCCCAGAGAACACTATTATTATCTTTTTATTAATATGGTTTTATTATTATCCTAAAGTAAGTTAATGTAAATGACTCAAAAGTATAATTGCCTGTATTAAAAAAAAACGTCCCAAAAGAAACAAACAGGTGCTTGTTACTCTGTTTGACAGAATGAGCACCCCTCCCTTCATTCATTGCATGGTATGGGCGCCTGAGCAATGGAGCAAGCGGAGCAGGTGCATCCCCACAATTGACCTTGGGGGAGCAAACGTGTGCTTTTGCACCCCCACTTTTTGATCATATGAAAAATATGACATTTCCCCCCCAATATATCACTGTAAACATAAGTGTGTAATTTCAATCGAATTAATAATACGCAATGAAAGAACTTGTGCTGATTATAGACACTTAATAGCGAGTTTTTAAGTTTCCAAAGATTGTGACCCCCCCCCCGCATTTCGCTCACAATGGTTTGATCAACTGCCTCCCACCCACAGCAGTCCTGATGCAGGTAGGCTGAGTGTAAATCACCGCGAACAGTCTGTCATTGTTGGCAGACCTTTTCAGTAAGTTGTTCAAACAAAGAATATGTTAGACATGTCTTTACTTCTACCACTCAATACAATAAAACACATTTATAATCATCACCTTCTCTTCATTTTCGCTGCATTGAATTACAGGTCACTCTTTATGTTAGCTAGCGGTTAGCTGACGTTTGCTAGCTAGCTAGTAACATCAACCAGTGTGTGTGTTTGACTAGCTAGCTACCTGGTAGATCGAAGCCCATTAGAGTTTGAGTTTATTAGGATCCCCATTAGCTGTTGCATGACAACAACTAGTCTTCCTGGGGTCCACACAAAACATAAAACATTGCATTCGACAAGACTTTTACAGAACAGTAAATACAAAATAAAAAACTTTTCCGAAGTCCATTTTCCTTCAAGCATTGACTTTCATATTTTCCATCATATACCACTTATTTTCTGATTTCATTTCATTGGAAAGAAAATAATGATAATAAAATAAGAATAAAGTACTTATATCTATCTGCATTTACAGATGCCAGCCTTCAATTCTCTTAAGGTACAACTACCTGAAATGAAAATAAAAGAAGAATGAATTATAGAATGATAGAAGATAATATGATAGAAGCCCATCTCCTACTGTAACTAACCTGCACACTGTGTGTGTGTGTGTGTGTGTGTGTGTGTGTGTGTGTGTGTGTGTGTGTGTGTGTGTGTGTGTGTGTGTGTGTGTGTGTGTGTGTGTGTGTGTGTGTGTGTGTGTGTGTGTGTGTGTGTGTGTGTGTGTGTGTGTGTGTGTGTGTGTGTGTGTGTGTGTAGCCAGCCAGCCAACCAGGTAGAACATGGCAGAAAAAATAAAAAATCATGTATTCAACCCAGTTCAGTGTATTCATACGTGTATTGCTCTCCTGTGTAGAATGATGTGGTGGTGACAGTGCAGACTCAGGGAGGAGGCAGAGAAGGAGAGAAAGAGACACAAGAGTTACAGGTAATGGAAATATCAGTCAGCTTAAAGTGTAGGATAACATAACAAATTAAGACACAAATACTTGGATAATATATTCCCCCCTCTCTCCCTTTCTTTACAGAGTAGCATAAAGATTGTGTATTCAAACCAGTTCAGTGTACTCATAAGTGTATTGCTCTCCTTAATGTAGAATGATGTGGTGACTGCAGACTCAGGGAGGAGGCAGAGGAAGTGAGAAAGAGACCTAGGATAACATCCCTAGTCAAAAAATGCTATAGGAATCTCTATACGTTTTTGGAACCCTATAGGAATCCTTTAGGATCCCATAGGATTTTGAGACAGTTCTGTGCTCTATATTGCAGGAAATTGCACGTACAGGTGTTCATTAAATTAAAACAATTCTGCCATGGAGGTGGTCGTGCCTGACCCACTCCAAACCACCCCTTGCCTGCCAGTTACTAATCTTGCACCCCCACTTTCAACTATAACTAGGCGGCACAGCAGTGCACCAGCAGCTTGCAGCTTGAACAGACTGACAGGAAAATGTCCTCTACAGCTCATGAATCAGGAGCTCAGAAACGAAAGAAAAAACGTCAGCAAGAGGAAAATAATAAAAGAGGTCGACAGATAGTCACCAAGTATTTTCACAAGAAAGGTATTTATTCACAGAACTTGTTTTGAAGCCCATAACAGCTTAGCCAACATTTTGTGGCTGACGTTAGCTACCTGTTGCTATCAAAAATTAGATGAGTGTCGATGAGCCCAGTGAATTTGTATCCAGCAGCTATGCCCTTTTGCTATGGCTAGCTAACCTAACCTGTATAATGTTACATGCTAATCACATCTGCTCTAATGCACAGATGCGGCTTCAGGATCAGTACCCCTTCCCTCAGGCCGGTTCCCAGTTGAAGGAGAGGGAGGTAAAGCAGCAGGGCTTGGGGTTAACAAACAGATTTTAAATATGCTTACCATGCATTGAATACAACTTTAGGTAATATTCACATTTAGTTACTCTAGTTCTTCCAGTAATTGCAATACCATTGACCACTGGCACATTAAATTGAGGTTGTTACAGTAGCTATAGCTAGATTTGAGCAATTGAAAAATATCTATACAAATGATTATTATTATTATTATTATTATTATTATTATAACAATTAAGAGATAGCTCGAGCTGTACTGTGTTATTACTATTATAGGGCATTTTATAAATTATGTACACTATGGATACTCTAGAGCCAGGGCCTTCGAGCAAGGCAGCCAACGAGGAGAGCAGAGGTGAAGAGGCAGAGGTACCAGTAAAAGAAGAGGTCGAGGACCATGAAAGCAGCACAGATGAGGAGGAAGCAGCTATGGACAGGCAATGTCAGGGACAAAGTGAGGCTCCGACACAGGATGCCACAGATACTGAGCCACCTGTAGTGGTGTCTGAGGTAGAAGATCTGCTATCACTTGACCCAGGGTTGTTCCCAGCTAGGATGAGTGACAAGGACAGGGCAACTATTGTAAAGAAATTAGCAATGCGAGAAACAGATCAAGAAATTCCACATGATTCAAAGGGAAAGAGATTTCCAGATTACTTGAAATACACCAAAGCAGATAAGGGTAGGGGAAAAGTGAAAAGGGACTGGTTGATTCACAGTGAAAGTGCAAATGCACTGTTCTGCATACCATGTGTTCTTTTCTCCAAGGAGCAAAAAATACCCTCTCTTAGTGCTTTGAGTAGTGACCAGGGATACAAGATGTGTGACGTCGAGTGGCGTCGCATGTATGATAAATTCCCAAGCCATGAAACAAGTAGGAATCACAGGGACTGTTATTTGCGATGGAAACACCTACAGTGTTCGGTTATGACTGCATGTGGCGTTGATCATCAGTTGCAGAGAGAGCTACAGTCTGAAATTGAGAAAAACAAAGCTATCTTGCAGAGACTCCTTGATGTCACTCTGCACTTGGCAACGAGGAATTTAGCTTTCCGAGGTAAAACGCATGCTTTGGGTGATGTCCACAATGGAAATTTTGTAGGTACGCTAGAACTTTTGTCACGATATGATCCACTCTTGAAAGACCACTTAGACAAAATCAGGACATCCAAAAAAGGAAGCCAGCTAACTCATTATCTGAGCCCAGACATCCAGAACGAGTTTATTGAATTGTGTGGGGGAAAGGTTTTAAAAACCATTCTGACGGAAAGGGAGGATGCCATATACTATGGAATCATTTGTGATGCAACGCCTGACATTTCCCACACCGAGCAAAATGTTGTGCTCATAAGATATGTACATTATAATGAAGACACAGGCGAATGGGAGATCACTGAAAGATTTATTGAATTCAAAGATTTCAACGGAAAAACAGTATGTGAAATAGCAGGCATGATGGAGAGTGTGCTTCTGGATCTAGGGACAGACATTAGTGATTGCAGGGGGCAAGGGTATGATAATGGGGCGAATATGTCAGGGAAAATCAAGGGAGTCCAAGCACAAATACTGAAAAAGAATAATCTTGCTACTTTCTCACCTTGTGCCTCCCACACGTTGAATCTGGTAGGCGTGCATGCTGCAGAATCGAGCCCTGAAGTATCCAACTTTTTTGGTTACATTAACCGCCTCTACACATTTGTAAGTGCCAGTCCATCTCGTTGGTCTATATACAAAAAGAAAACAGGTTGCTCTGTACATAGGCTATCTGACACTTGCTGGAGTGCGAGAATTGATGCTGTGAAACCTGTAGCAAAGCACCTACCTGGTGTCATTGAAGCCCTTGCTACCATACTGAGCTCATGCAGTCTCACAGGTGAGGCCAGATCTGAAGCTGTTGGTCTGAGGAACTACCTCATGTCATTTGATGCCATTGTCCTTCTCACCATTTGGGTGAAAGTATTGCAATCTATTGATGACAGAAATGTGATACTCCAGTCAGGGAAAATCTCAATAGAGGTGGAGGCAGGTAATGTTGCTGCACTAAGAGATGAGATGCAGACTCTCAGAAATGGATGGGATGCTATTCTGTCTGAGGCATCAATGGTAGCTAAGGAAATGGAGGTTCCACCTCATTTCAAAAAAGAACTTTGCCGTGAGAGGAGGAGGAAGAGGTTTCATGATGAAACTGCTGAAGGAACAGGTCAGGAGGATAGGCCAGAAACAACATTCCGTAACACTGTGTTTCTCACTGCCATGGACCAGATCATAAGTGACTTGGACACTCGGTTCCAAACAACAGCAAATATTGTTGAAGAATTTGCTGCCATACTTAAAATTGGGAAGTTGAGTGACAGTGTCATGGCTTCTGTGTGTCAGCCACTGAGGGAGAAATACTCACAGGATCTCACAGATCAGTTTGAGAGTGAGATAAGGCATCTCAATAAAATATTTTCTGCCACTTTCCCCCCTGATTGTAGCTCTCTTGGTCTACTGAATGCAATATACAAGATGGAACTCCAGAGCATTTTTGGAGACGTTTGCATTGCCCTCAGAATTTTCTTGACGCTCCCAGTTACCGTAGCTGGTGGTGAAAGATCATTTAGTAAGTTGAAACTTATCAAGAGCTATTTAAGATCTACCATGTCGCAAGAGAGGTTGAACAGCCTTGCAATGTTATCGATTGAAAGCAAGCTGGCTCTGTCACTTGATTTCAAAGAGCTCGTAAAAGATTTTGCCACCAAGAAGGTCCGGCGATTGGCGTTCGGGATTTAGGAATAAAAATCCAGTCTATGACAGGATTGTGGGATGTTTCCCTATAGTAAGCTGACAGGCTACAGCCCACATTGTGAACAATTACTATCTGATGCATAGTCCTCTCGCACTACATTTTTCATTGTTTGCTGTAAGTGTGTTCATGTCCTTAGAGTTTATTGTTTTATAATTATGTTCAAATCTTCAGTTAATTTATACTTTTGTCCTTGTGTTGTTCAAATCTTAATTTAATAAGTCAAAGAATGTTGAGATTTTTTGTTTGTTCATTCCTGTATTGGGTGTAATTTTCAATTAAATAGACAGAAGATAAAGTTGATAGTCAGTGCATGTTGATTTCTTGCAGTCCATTACAGTTCATTAACTTCAACAGGGTTTTCGAGGTTGGGTTTCATCGTGTCGTTTTGGGGGTGGACGCAAGGTTCTGACCCCACCAGTATCCAAGAATCCTGAATTGTCCCCACCAATAACTCAACACTTGTCACTCGCGCCTCCTCGAATTACTTGCGCGTGTAACAGGTAGGGCTTTAGCACTCTGCTGAGAAAGGCAGCAACCCGGCCGCTACAGCAAAAAAGCTAGTGCTCTGCCCGCGACAGTTCAAAATCTGCTTCGTAAAAGGTATATCCAAGCAGGGAACGATTGTATACTACAGAGCACATCAAAATGTAAGTGTCTGTCAACCTAATAGTGTGCTTGAGTAGACTATTTGTGTTGGAGATGGGATTACAGAGAGACAGGACAAGTAACAGCTTTTGTATGTTGAGTATCAGAAAACATTGTCACAAGAATAGGGGAAAATATGCCTAGCTAGTGCAACTCAAGGTTGTTTGGTAGACTATTGCATTGGTCCATTCATTGAAGATGAACGCAATGCGACATCCTGAACTGGTGCTGAACTGCTGATCCGAATGTATAGGTAAAAACCATATTATGCGTTTTCATCAATAAATAAATGGCCACATTTTTTTTAGCGTGCGCGCTAATGCGCACTCGCATGGATTGGGGGCCCACAAATAGATTCTTTCATGGGGCCCAGAATTTCCAGCTACGCCCCTGCACGGAGGTACTGCTCCAAAACAATAGTCTCTCCAATCTCCTCCTTAGTACGGCTGTTCGGTCTCATCCATCTTTTGTAATGCCCCTTAATACGGTTGTAGGTTTCTCTTACAGTCTCTCCCACTGGCAAAATGGTGCTCCGGAAACACTGTCTGCAAGTCTCTTCAGTCACATTAAACTTCATTAACACTGCTGCTTTAACTGCTTCATATGACTCTGACTGTTCCTCATCCATTCCAGCATAGGCCTCAAGAGCTCTTCCTGTCAACAAGGTTACTACTCTGGCTGCCCACTCAAATGGCGGCCACCCCCATGTTCTGGCCATCCGTTCAAACCGAACAAAACAACTTTCTGGGTCTTCACCTTCTTTGAAGTCAGGTATCCCCGGCTCACTTACATAGGGCCTTGCTGTCCGGATTGGTGGATCAATATTCTGCAGAGGCTGGACAGGCCAATCGGATAAGAAGACAGGCCTGCTAGTTTGAAGTGGATTGAATTTTCCATGTGGCTCAGCTTTTAGCAGGTGTGTTGAGGTTTCAGCTTGTAGCCTTGGATTATCAGCACGCGTTGCATAGGGATACTGTTGAACAGGGTCATAGTATACTTCTGAGTCCTGCCTTGACTTTGAAACCATGTCACTTCTTAATTGTTTAATCTGTTCAAAAAGTATTGCCTCAGTCTGCTTAGACCTGTGCACAAACTCTCTAATTTCTTCCACAAAGCTTACTGTAGAGAGTTCCTCACCCCCAGTATGGGCTGTAAACACTTTGGGGCGAACCACCAGCTCTTCCTCATCTTCTTCACTTTCAGCTGCCACGGCTCCCTCAAGTGGCGACTCTTCTTCCATTGTCCCTCGTCTTTTTTCTTCCTCCATGTCTGGCAAGGCTGTGGCCCTTGCCTGACGACCTCTTCCACGTCCACCTCTCATTTAGTCACTCTGTCCTCAAAGACTCCTCACAGGCGTTTAAATATCCCACCACTGCCACCAATTGTTACGATGTGAGGTGCCGGTGAAAGAACGATACGTGGAGAGAGGGTTTTCTTGAAAAAATTAAAAGGCGTTTTATTCTTAGCCTTCCACATTATTCCACAGAAACACAAACTGCATGTCTGGTGCTGCATTCACCAACAAGGAACAAACACAAAATGCCCTTCCCCTCTCTTCCCAACAACATTTATAGGAGACTGCCCGCCTTCCCACTCCAACCTGCCAATCAGGTCATGGTTCTGAAAGCGGTGTGAAGGGTTAAATACAAACTTAAACACTGTTGTCTACATTTAATAAAACCCTAACGGCTTAAGTACATTCATTATTGCATCAACATACATATTATACCTTCAAAAACAACAAGGTCTGCTTAAAACGGATAGTTTTTAACCTAATTGACGCTCATAAAATCACACATTTCCTGACCAATCGCGTCCAAGACTCCGCCTACTCATACGCCACATATAAGGAGTACTTTGGAGGCGTGCTCCCCCTTTGAGCACTGGGACAAGATGGCCTCCAGGTCTGAACAAAGGAAATGGTGATTACTTGGTGCTTGTGTATTTTACAGACTGACAAATGAATTTAGATGCATTTTATTAGTTTGTCTATTTAAATCAATTTTATTCTGAAAAACCGAAAGTTCACTAACTATGAACTTGACACTTTTATTCTGAAAATTCGTCACTTCTGGTTAGCATTTAGCATCTGGCGGAATCATACGATTTCAAACCTTGAACCAAGGTGAAATGACATGTGATGTTTTACACTGAGCACACTGGGATTAGCACTCATTTATTGACGCTGAATAATGTGTAGCAGGGAATGTTTAAATAACCACAGACGCCAGAATGATGCAATTTAGCTACAGAAAAAGGCAGGAATTGCATTGGACCCGCCCCCCGACGACGCCGGCCAATAGGAGAAGACCTCAGATGACAACAGGAAGAGCAAGCCAAGAAATGAGCTCTTCTACCCCCTGACCTGTACTGACCGGTCGTTGGATGTGGAGAGCGCCTCCACTCACACATTTCATTTTGTACACCAACGCATCTTTTGTGTAATTAAATGCTGTTAACTTTTATAAGCTTCCCTTGACTCTTTTCAGTCTCTCTTGCCTTCAGGGTTCTAGAATTGCTTTCAATACTCAGTGTTTAAAAATGTATTTATTGTATGTAGTTTGCTAAAATAATAAACAGTCAAACGTTGTCCATAACCCTAAATATTTTGCAATTACTTTCAACTTTTGTAATACTTTGCAGCTAAAAATAGTGACAGTTAACAGGTAGAAAGGATGTTTGTTAGTTGTCTCACAAAAATATAGTTTGCCAAACCCAAATAAATGGCTCGAATGACTGCTTTCTGGCTGTATCAAAGGATAAATACTGGATCAAGTTGTTGTCCCACAAGATTTGGATGGATTGAAAACAGTCGCTGTAAGTTGTTGTTAACTTAACTGACTTTATTAAATGAGTTGATCCAAACTCATTCCATATAACTGTTGGTTATAAGGAAATGTTAAGCTCTCCATTGATACAAACATTTTGTGTACACAATACTGTGAACTGTGAAGATATAGTGCAAGCATCTCACCTTCACAAAGGTACTCATAAAAAGTGCCTATCTTGTCAAGGTAATCCTGGGCATAGGCGGTAAGTGTGCAGCGAGGGGTTAGGATTTCACATTTGACGTCCTTCTTCCTGGTCTCCTTGCCAAGAAGCAGCACTGGTTTAAAGCCAATGGCATGGAGTTTCTCATGCTGTAATGACAAAATAATATATTTACTGTTTAAAGAAATGGACAGGAAACATCAACAACAACAACTATATAACTACAACTATAACATTACTGATGACTGCATCTAGTTGTATGCCATTCATAAACCTAGATGCTGAGTTAAGCTTTTGCTGAATCATGTATTTACCAGGAAGGGTTACACAGTAGAAGCAGAAAATATTTTATAGACAAACACAAAATACAAATAAATCAGTATCCTGAGTCCCAGTTCAAACCCTGATAATCTTAAAGTTAAAGTACAATAAGATACAAATGTGTGACCACTCAACAATTAACAGTTAACACTTACAATGACTATTGCATAATTAAAAATGTAACACAATCCAAGCATAGCTTGACACTGTTGAAATTGAAATTGCGTGCTACGATGTAAAACGTTCCCGTATGTTGTGGCTGCAGTCGTAAGAGTAATATAGAGTAGTAACATACAATTATGTGGTCTTATTAAAGGTGGGGTAGGTAAGTTTGAAAAACCGGCTCGAGATACACTTTTTGTTATATTCCATGGAATGCTCTTAACATCCCGATAGCAATGAATATCTTAAGTGCTTTGACAAGAAATCCATAAAATACTGTAAAAAGCACGACCAATCATCTGAGCCGGCCCGGCTAAAGTAACTGGATGGCCTACCTGCCTGTCAGCCTTCCATCTGTGCACAAACTTATCTCGTGCCCTCATTGGTCATGTGTGCGTTCGTGTTTTGGAGGAGGGGCTCTATAAGGAAGTGGCAGACAAATATTTTTCACACACCACTTATGAGCTGATATAAATGTAGCTAAACTAGTTTAAGCTTATGTTGAACGTGAGCTAGCTAGCTAGCCGCACGCAAGAATAATTTCACATTAATGTTTCTTTGCTGATTATGGCGAAAGCATTTCTCAGACTTAGAACAGTTCAGTATGATGAACCATGCGAGTAAAGGCTTAAAAAAAAGCCCCAATTATTAAATCTAAGCAAAACATGTATCAGACTTTAGTGACCCAACTTACTTTGTCAGAGGATGGATCGCAATGCCGGTGGCAGTGTCTTTGGCCAATAGGTGGTGCTCTGAATGATGTAATTTCCTGTACCGATTATACAATAAAATATTAATACATTTCCTATATTTTGACACGATAACTCTTTAATAACCTAAGTAGCCTACGGACAAAAACAAAAAAGTATATATTGCCTTATAAACATACAGAAAAGTTTAAACATCTAACATGATAATAATAAATAAAAAATAATGATATCTTAAACCAAAATAAATAAAATGGACAATTAACCAACAACAACAATTTAACATAAATGAAACAAGGATTAAAACAAGGATACATTCAGACTCAATGTTGTGTAAAGTACCCGTTATGGTTAAAAAATATATTTTTTTATTTTTATTTTTTGAAAATAATACAGCTTCCAGCTTCCCGAGACACGAAGAGGAGACACGAAGAATTCTTCCACTTGAAATGCGTTTAAACTGTGTCAGAGAGATGTTTAATCGGTTCATTTTAATTGGTTAATAATTGGTGTTTAATACTGGCAACTTCTAATTGTTGGGGGGGGGGCGGCGTTCGATCCAGTTTCGATTCCGTAACCTTGGCGCACTGCCACTCCAACATCCAATCCCGACTTGAAGTTTAATCACGGGGACTGTAGTCCTAAAGGATAGCTGGGGATTATGGGTAGTGTAGTGTCTTCGGCCATCCTAAAATCGATGATGCTCGAAATGTCCCTTATAGGCCTATGTCTGTGTCCGGTTATTTTTATTTTGAAATTCAGTTCCTGAAGGACGGCAAAAAAGCCAGAGATTATAGAATTAAACAAATAAATAAAAACAAGGATAATTGTGTGTTATTGTTGACTAAATAACAGTGTGTTATTTTGAAAAGAATAACAAATTAGAAGGAAAAATGAGCCCCATTTATTTTCCTCACAGACAGCTACAAAAGTCCGAAATGATACGATTTTAAATAAAAGCAATAATCGTGGCTTGATATTGAGTAAGAACATGTTTTTATGAACCAGACAGCTTCCGGTCTTCCTATAACACGTAATGCCATGAGACTACCAACAGAAATACATTTTAAAATCGTGCTTTGCAACACGAAAAAAAAGGGGAAAGACTACCAATAGAAATACATTGCTTTTAAAATCGTGCTGTGCAACACGAAAAAAAGGGGAAAATCTTGTTGGTGAACACGAAATGCCGTGAGACTGGGTTGGAGAGGAAGCAGAAGAAGGGTAAGCGCAGAGGCATCCGGGCTAGGCTAGCTAGCCCACATAGGCCCGCTATTCTGAGCATTCTCATGGCTAATTTACACTCACTAGATAATAAAATGGATAACATAAGACTTCTCCAGGCGACCCAGAGTGAGGTGAGAGAATGCTGTGTGTACGTTTTCACGGCAACATAAATGACAACATCCCAGACTCTGCCATTCTGCTCGACCGGCTAACATGCTACCGCTCAGACAGAGCCACGGTTAGCGGGTGGAAGACCCGCGGTGGCTATGTTATTGTTGTATTGTTTACATCAGTGATGCTTGATGTAGGGAGGCTGTGGTTGTCTACAAACACTGTTCACTGCTGGCGGAGTTTATGGTCGTGAAGTGCAGGCCTTTCCACCTTCCAAGCAGTGGCGGTTCTACGGGGTGGCACGGGGTGGCAGCTGCCACCTCAGAAAAATGCCTTGCCACCCCAGCTGCCACCCCAGTTGACAGCTTTGTTTTGAAAGAAAAGTTGTGGCTCATCGGACATTTATGAGAGAAAATCTCTAATGTCCGAGTGCAAGTGAATGCAGCACAAGACGTGAGCCTTGTAACCCCTCCCCTGGCCCTGGAGCGAGCCTGGAAATATGATTGGCGGCGATTTCATTTGAACGGGGGGAACAGCGCAAAACGAGAAGCATTTTGGATACAATTAGACAGAAGGAATGAGGTATTTGCGGTGTTAAGTGTTAAATAGGCCTCTTCCTTCAGACTTTCTTACAGAGTCCCTCCTCCAACACATACGAACGCGCATCATCAATGAGGCCACGAGATAAGTTTGTGCACAGATGGAAGGCTGACAGGCAGGTAGGCCATCCAGTTATTTTTGCCGGGCCGGCTAAAATGATTGGTCGTGCTTTATTACAGCGCTACGGCTTCCAGAGATTAATTTTTGTATGTATTTATTGTCAAAGCATTTAATATATTCATTCCTATCGGTACGTTAAGAGCATTCCATGGAATATAACAAAAAGTCTTTTCTGAAATAAATGACATACCCCATTGAATTATGACTGAAGATTGTCAGCTGTCTTCCTCTCCCTTGTTGTTCCTCGATACGTAAAGGCTGCAGCACCTTTGACAACTTCTCTCTACATATCAAACATACCGGTAAACCAGCATCGTTTGCTGTGAAAGCATATAACTCTGTCCACACAGAATTAAATCCTGTGTTCCTCCGGTACTTTTCTTTGATTTATCCATAGTTCGCTCATCGAGCCGGGGGTCCCCGCGCGAGCGCCTCCAAGAAAAGGCGCTCGCGCGGGACAGTATCAGGATGTGACGCATATTTTAGTTGACCTAATTAAAACCGTTTTGTTTTTTATTTATGTGTCACAGTATCACCTCAAAATACAAGATACCAAACATTTTCAACCATGCAACAAAATATAAATAGTCCTACAAATACTTTTATTGTATTCTTATTTTTGTCTAAGCTCAAGGGAGCCAGAGCAGAGGGCTTAAAGGGCCGCAAGCGGCCCTTGGGCCGCCGACCCCCGGCCTAGATCTATGAATTCATGTCCGTGACACTCACTGCTGCCCACAGCTGTTTTATAGAAGGAAATTCCTTCACTTCATAAAAGTGTTTTAACCACACACACCTCTACACACACATGACGGGTGTTATTTTCCCCATAAGGAACAAGTCGCTGTATTGATTAAAAAAATGGTTGTATGTATTGATTTAAATTGACATGCATCCGCTAAGAAAAATAGTCTGTTGCTACCGTTTTTTAAACAGTCTGAATGAAACGGCAGCTCTCAGCTGTGTATTTACACAACTAATGGCCCGTCAATCACAGCTCTCTCCCCCCCTCCCCCCCTGATCTTTCTTCTCCAGCAGCTAAATTAACGGTAGGTTACTGTGAGTGACAAGCTTACAATTAGACACAACACTGTCATTGCAAGTGACCCTCAGTTAGTTGACTTTTATGTTCAACTGCTAAATTCGTTACTGATAAAAAAAAGGGCTTCTACTGTACCTAATTACCTTAACACTAGAACCGCCAGAGGTTTTTGTATAGGCCTACCTAAACCCGTCAAATCCCGCTATTAGAATGCAATTTTTAACAACATAGGGTGCTACATAACACACTTTCAGGAAAAGTCACGGACTGGGAGACTTTAATATTTTATTGAAAAAAAGTTACATTGCACACACACAACACACATCACACAAATTGACCCGATTGGCGGTTCTAGTTTTAAATAAACTCACTAATAAATGAAACCAGTTCAATACGCATTATTCTTATTGTTATCATTCTTTATGAGCGCAGAAATAGTCTTAAAATCAGATCTGTTTTTTAAATGAAATCTGACGGCAGGCAGTTAGCTCTGATCACCTAAGATAAATGCGCCGCACTTAATCGCTGGCCATTCAGCCAAAGACACTGTTCGAAATGGGGGGGAGCTAGGGGGAGCTTGGCTCCCCCGAAGAGGGAGGGAGCTCCCCTGAAGGCTGACTTTGAGATAAATAGGGGGAGCCCAAAACAATCGTGCATATTTGTGTCACACAGATTAGAAATGTTGAGTTTCTGTAAATAACAGTTCTTGAAATAAATAATAGTTATTGTTCATTACAGTTTCTGAATATTTGTTTTATATTTGTGAATATGTCTGGGTGTTGCCATCTGTACGTGGCGGCGCTGCATTCTTACTTACGTTGCTATGGTTATGGCGGTGATGCCGGCGCGGTATTTGAAATGTTCATATTGATATTTTTTTAACTCTGGCTTTGTAATAAAAAATATGGCAAAACGAAAACAGCCAAGCGTCACAGATTTTCGATTCACAAGCAAAGAAGCAGAGGAGTCAAAAATACAACGTGAACGGAAAACAACTTTTAGTTGGCCGGCTGTAAGCGGCGTTAGGGTCGAGCTTGACAGCTCCATACCGAGGGAGAGGCTTCAACAACGGCCACATCCGCCGGCATAGTGACACCGTCTGTATTAGTAGAAGAGTGTTTTTATAGCAATTGATCGCATCCGCGCTGCTTCGCCAGTCAACAGAGCGTGCGTGTGACATATCTAGTAGCAGGATGTGCTCTGAAAAATAGGGCTCCCCGAAAGCAAATGGGTAATTCGAAAACTGGCCACAGAGCTCCCTCTATACAAATCAAACTGTAGGGTGTGTGAAAGCACCTATTGTTTTAAATAATGGTCGGAATGTGACCTATGAGCCTTCTGAATTACCGTGGGACAGCACATTCTAAACTAAAATGTTCAATCAATAAAGTAACATCTTATCTTATCTTAATAATATCTTGATATTAATAATAATAATAAATCATACAGTATGTGTCCGAAAGGGAGCAGGAGGAAGCAAACACAAAAATATACAAAAAATATACTGCATATTAAAGAAAACGATTGTAAAGGTTAAAGTAGGAGCATAACAAATAAAGAAGTGTAATGTAAACATTTACATTATAATTATGATTATTTAATATATAAAGACTATATATTATTGAATTACAAGATTAGATATACTTTAGTTGATCTAAAATATTGATGTGTTCAAATGCTCTTCAAAACACAACTGAAAGTCCATGAAACTTGTCTTTCTTTATTTGTGAATGAAGCGCCATCTCCTGGTTAAAACCTGAAATTGAAAATCTGGCAACGCCCTCTTGGAAAATAGTGGGAGAGCTTAACATTCCTCTATACTGGTCTTTGGCAGGTCGTAGGCAGGAAGCTGTAAACTGGAGTCTGAAATGAAGTGCTACATCTTTACTTTTGCTTTTGTTATTTTAACTATACTTTGATGATAATACTTTTATACTTTTACTTGAGGAACATTTTGAATGCAGGAATTTTACTCAATACAAGATCTGTGTACTTCTACTTTTACTCCAGTACAAGATCTGAGTACCTCTACTTTTACTCCAGTACAAGATCTGAGTACCTCTACTTTTACTCCA
>NC_136904.1:47818920-47839856 GCF_949606895.1 Notothenia rossii
CATTAAAGATGTTCTCTAAAAAACGTTCCCTCAATGTTAGATGAAAACAAATGAAGAGCATTCTCCAAGAAAAATTCTGAAAATGTTTTCGGGATGTTATTATTTTTTTATTAAACGTTCCTGTTATGGCAAATATCAACACGGTCATGGTCAACATCAGATTTATTTCTAGAGTGCTTTAAAAAACAAACTTTTTGTTTTGTTTTGAAAAGGATTTTTTTTTTAAATGTTTAGGTTTCAGTTTTCAGCGGGACGTTTTATTTTGGTTCCCAGAATGTTCTTCTGAAAGGTAGGATAACGTTCTTTAAAAACATTCTTGAAATGTTTGGTGATAACCTTCTTAAGATGTTTTTGATAACCTTCTTAAGATGTTAGAACATTGTTAGAACATTATGCCCTACTGCTCTTAAAACATTTGCAGCAGGACGTTTTAGTTTGGTTCCCAGAATGTTCTTCTGAAAGGTAGGATAGCGTTCTTTAAAAACATTCTGGAAATGTTTGGTGATAACCTTCTTAAGATGTTTTTGATAACATTGTTAGAACATTATGCCCTACTGTTCTTAAAACGTTTTCAGCGGGACGCTTTATTTTGGTTCCCAGAATGTTCTTCTGAAAGGTAGGATAACGATCTCTAAAAACATTCTTAACATTTTTGGTGATAACTTTCTTAAGACAAATGTATGCATGCCAATATTCACTCACATGGACTTATAATCACACTAAGGTATGTAGGCCCACAATATTCATAATATCATATGTAGGTTCTAACTGTTGGATAAGCTATCTGGCCATGTGTGGTTTGTGAGGGCTGCGTATAAACAGTGTCCGCTGTTTATGCATATTGGATACAAATCCGCTGTTTATGCCTTTTGGATAAAAATCGTTATTGCACCCTTTAGATTTGAGACGGACAGACCTGAACCCCTGTTAATGTTTGTATGTGTTTTTTTCTACTGTGTGTCTCTGTGACGGAGCGGATCACATGAGTGACTGACTCCGCCACTGACAGCCGACACACACGCACACACACACACCAAACATTTTGGAGAAAAGATGGAGGCGCATCACTTCCGTGTTTTAAATTCCTGCTATGAACCATGCAATTTCTTATTTATTTTCCGTTTGTTAATTATGGGGAATGATTATGTTAAGAGGTGGTTAACCTGTTTATGTTTGGGTCGGATGTTTATGTTGAAATGTGGTTTGGAGTTTAATTGTTGTCACCTGTTGACGGTAAGCCTGGTGGGAGGGGCTATGGGTTAATAAGGGACGGGGTTGGCCCTGGAAGGTGAACTCGGGGAATGTTGCAGAGAAGGCAACAGCTGGGACTTGTTCAAGAGATCTTTGCAGAGAAGGCAACAGCTGAACACGTTTACTCTCCGGGAGTGATGGACGGTCTGAGTTTTTTTTTGTTTAAGTTGTGCTGGTTCGCTATTTATTTTTTTGCTGCTAAAAATAAAGTTTTGGAGCTTAACCCAACCGACTAGGCCAGTGTTTTTGAACGGACAAATAGAGCCCCGTCACACTCTCTCTCTCTGCTTGCTGGTCTGCTCGTCACGGCTGGGAGCAATCTCCAATCAACCACACCTGCAACCTGCTCATCAGCCACACTATGAAAGCCTGCAGCCTGCACTCATTCCCTGCTGGATTGTGGCCGTGAACAGTTTGTTGCTCTAGCTTTTTGCCAGCATATTCTTTGACAACTTTGCCTGCTTTTGCCTCACATTCATTTTGATGTCTCTCCCAGGAGGAATCCACTCTCACACTCCCAAGACAAGCCAGGCCTCTCCACCCTGGAACAACTGTTTCCCACTCAGTGGTGGCTGGCGTAAAATATTTTTGGTGGGGCTATGGTGACCAAACCATACTAGGGCGGTCCGGGGGGATCCTCCCCCGGAAGACATTTTGGAGAAATGACCCCTTAAATTATGACTTCTGGTGATGTTAGAGGGGAGAGGGGGGGCGAAGACAAATTGAGGCTTAAAAATATGAGATAATCCATAATCTTCAGTGTGGTTAGCTATGAATCTTCCAAAACTGTGCAACAGTGCAGTAGGCCCACACAAACTGCAGAACACTGGTGCTGAGGATGATGAAAACTGAACAAGAATCGACAACTCGACCCTCTGCTCAATCCTTTACTGTAAAATACAGTTCCAGCCCACACATATGCTCCATGGTGCCACAGGCATTGCACTTACAACTACAATAAGCATGTAAATGTTAATCTACAGCTCCGGCGATCCACTAGCACCGGAGTCTCCAGCTGCAGACGCAGCCATCCTCATCAACTATACTGTAGCGTCACCTTGGATATGAGTCCAAACAACTCACAGACACACAGGCCAGGGCGCCCTTTGAGCATCGGATCTGACGACGCTGATTGGCTGAAATTATCTTTTGGCGGCATAATTTACAGACAGCAACAGTCAGCTTGTTGGCTGCTGCTGCTCTGGCTGAGGGCTCTTTCTTACCGCCCGGACGAGAGAGGGTAATGATACACGCTGTGGCCAGGCAAGAAACATGTGACTTATCAGTAACTTTAGACATCGTATAACAATTTTAAACGAGATTTTATTGTAGATTATACATTTTACTGATACCAACTATATACAAATGTACCTTTTTCATTAAAAATAAAAAATAAAAATATATATCTTTTTAAAATATTTTTCTTTATTTATATTTCATTTTGAATGACAATCAAACATGTGGGAAGAGGGGGGGTGGGGCGGCGCCCCTATTGGCCGGCCGCAATCCCACTGCTGCCATAACCAACCTCCACTCCCAGCTCCCCTTTTCTGATAAACAAATGTTACTTTCACCAGCTGATTCCGATTCATCCTTTTCCATGTGTTAATTGTCAAATTCCAATAGTTAAAGTCCATGTAATGTCCAAAATAAATGTTATTCTGTGTTAATAAATCGCTTCATCACTTTCCACTGTTTCATTTGACATATCAACATCAATGATTCTTTCCATAAATACCCCCCAAATAACATGAAATGTGTGCCACTTTCCCGTGTTATTCCGCTCCGGTAGCAAAAAGCTTGCCAGCCATTAACCCAGCTGTGTGACGTCACACGTGGCAAACACCAGCCTCGTCTGGATTGTTTGTTTTGTATCCTTCCGCTATTTTCGCTCAACATATGTGTAACCGGACCTCGCTAAACTTTTTTTATCTAACAATTCATGATGGGGAAGCGATGTGTAATTGTGAGCTGTGAATGTTTCCTGATTGCTATAAACATTGATCATGGATGCTGGAAGATTGTGCACAAAACTCGGGTCAGAATTAAGTTACTACAGGTGTTATGCCAGCTTGAGCTAAATGTCACCAGAGTACAGTGAACTTGCCTAGTGACTGAAATATATAAAAGTTGAAGTGAAATAAGTAAGGCCAAAAATGAATTACGTTTGAATATCTTTATTATTTTTACCACTTTTAATTATTTGTGGGCTCGCACATATACCAAAATAGACTAATGTACACTGCAATAAAAATAAAATGTTACAAGTGAAAAATTAACAAAAGAACCCTTTTTTATTTATCAAACAGTAAATTAATACAATCTTACAAATTTGCGATTTGGAAAATGTTGTTTTATTTACATGTTTCTTTGGAAAAATAATATTGTAAATGATGTACTTTGTAAATTATTTACATCATGCGAAACCATTTTAACCAGTTCAGCTACATGACTTATGTCAAATTACAGATTTGGCCATTGAAATCCCTGATAGCGGCCTCCCGGTTCAGGGTAAGTCTTCCGTATCTCGGTTACAGCACATGCAGGCAGCGGGATTCTGATTTTTGGGCCGAGTACACCCCAGCACCAACGTACAAACTGTCGATAAGCTGTATATCGATACTTCCTAATGAAAAAAAAGTATACAGATTATAAATATATTTGGAGAAAAATAAAATGTTATGTAGTACTATTATGTAGCAATGGTTACAAATTGGCTTATAACATGATATTTGTATTTTACTTGTACAAAATAAATATGAGGTTTTACATGACTGCTTGACAGAATCATAGACCTCTTATATATTTCCTCACATGTGTAGTTGTTTCTTTTCCCAAGCATACATTGAACTTGCATACACAGAAAAAATAAAAGCCAAGCTGTTTTTGACTGCTTGAAAGACTTTAATGGTATCTTTAAAAGTGTACCATATATGTAGCGACTAAAAGTATTATATGAAAGCAAAGCTGCAATAGGCAGTTGGGTCAATCAATATTTACTTACTGGTGTAGTGGGCCATCAACTGCTCTGTGTTGTTGTTTGTATTGAAGATACGCTATTTTCAGTGTCCAAACACTGAGACAGCCTTCTCTAAAGCCTGGGTGGCTAATAATGCACCTTGGTTTCTCGTCGGTGTCTTCTATCTGGCAGAGTCCTGCACGGGTCTGATTTTCAAGACCCGCTCCCGCCCCGCACCTGTGACGTGCAGTACCGAACCCGCCCCGCTACCCGCACATATTGCCAATTAGTTCTGCAACCCGACCCGACCCGCCGGCACATGATCCGCAACCCGACCCGAACCCGCATATATATAAGCAGTGACAACGTGCAATTATTAACACACGCAGTTGCATATTTGGCTCAAAAAGCCTGGGATGTTGTTTATTTTCTCCATCTAGGATGACACCAAAAGCCTCCCAGACGTTGGATTTCGCTCTTGAGGAAGAGTTATTGAAAATGCTGTATTCTCCCCTATAGAGAGCTTCACCTCAGCCATTCAGAATGTGGTGCGCTCAGCAGCAGATAGATGCACTGCAGAGGTTATGATTATGCTCGGTACCGCGGAGGAGAGGTCTGAGGATTTAAACATTAAACTAAATTATTATTGTTTAAATATATGTATTATGCAACACCCGCAACCGGACCCGCATCATCTTTGTTTTACCCAGAAGCGAACCCGGAAAAAAGCGTTTGAAAAAATACCACCCGCAAATCACCTTTTTTGCGGGTCACCCGTCGGGTACCCGCGGATACCCGACCCGATGCAGGACTCTGCTATCTGGTCAGTAGGTTGCAAACTGTCTATTTGTTCCATCACCTGCCAGATCTCTCTGCAGCATACACATTCATCTGCAGTGGGCATGCTTTCACAGCATTGACATGTACACCTGAATATTGTACATAACATTAAAAAACAAAACAATATCTGCCGGACGTGTGAGGAACAGATGACAAATTAAGATCGACATTTAGTGCAGGTCAAATTAAATAAAACAGAATTTACCATTCAGTATTGCCGACTCGAGTCTCGCCGGCTGCGGAATCCGCTTCTCTTTCACAAGTTTCTGCCTCGTTGTTCGATTGCTGGGCAGGAGGCTCGTACTTATAAGGCAAGATGCCTTGAAGTGAAAGGCTAGCTGGTTGACTCTCTACTTCTGTAACTGTATCCAGATAACCCACCGAATCTGAGCTTGAATGATCGCTGTCGCTGTCGCTGTCTGAAGTTATCGCGTTGCTTGCCATTCGGACTGATTTGATCAAATGGCAATGTTTGCCACGTGTGACGTCACCGCTCGTTCGGGAGTGATCGGGGGCGTACTCGGCAAACTTCGGAACCAACATCGGTTTTTAACGTATATGTCATTTAATTATGACGAAACTTTAAACATTTTTATTTATTTTTATTCTGGTGATATCTAAACTACATGTTAAAAAACACCTGTGTTAGATGCATTACATGGCCTTTAAGTAAGCTATCAAAATCATCCTAATGACCACAGTGTTCAGTCCATTTACCCAGGAATTTTGAGTTGAACAATTACAGGAATATTATGTCTTTATGTTCTAATAATGTAAAAGTATTTTTGTAAATTGTTACCACAGCACATTTTGCATAATATTTTAAACATAAAGTATGTTATCCTTCTCTAAAATAATAACATTCTGGCAACATAAACAAATCTAACTTGCAGCTGAAAACATTTTAAGTACAGTAGGGCATAATGTTATCAAAAACATTTTAAGAATGTTTTTAGAGAACGTTATCCTACCTTTCAGAAGAACATTCTGGGAACCAAAATAAAAGCTTCTGCTGAAAACGTTTTAAGAATAGTAGGGCATAATGTTCTAACAATGTTATCACCAAACATTTTAAGAATGTTTTTAGAGAATGTTATCCTATCTTTCAGAAGAACATTCTGGGAACCAAACAAAAACTTCCCGCTGAAAACGTGTTAAGAATCGGAGGGCATAATGTTCTAACAATGTTATCACCAAACATTTTAAGAATGTTTTTAGAGAACGTTATCCTACCTTACAGAAGAACGTTCTGGGAACCAAAAGAAAACTTCCCGCTGAAAACATTCCTAGAACAATGAATGTAACATTCTCAGAATGTTTTTAGAACCAAAAATGTCTAGCTGGGGTAACAGATATCGGTGAAATTTCAAAGCGTGAAGCATCTCAAGGACCTTGAGTATCTGAAGTGTGCTTTTTGTCTACTTTCGGGTCAATAATGTGGCCCTTTTGGCAGATGAACTAAAGGTGTGCGGCTGCTGCTGTGAGGAAATATCTGCTTGAAATTACAATGGGCTTTAATGGAGACATGTTGAACGTCTTTGTCGCTTCATGGCCTCAAGAGGCATTTTGTTTAATTATTTTTGCTTAATTATTTGTCATTTTTCAAGCTGAGAGATGTTTTCCTATGTTTGTCATGAAAAATTATGTCTCAGAAGTGTAGGGTTTGGGAATAATGGCAGGTTTAAAAAAAAATATGAAGGGGAATTTGAAACTGTCCTCCACTCTAACTCTGACATCACACACTCTGCCTTAACGAGCTGAAGAACGCCTCTTTACCAAGGTCTGAACAATGTTTAATATTTCTAAAAGTATGAATCTGATTTAAAAAATGTTTAATATGAATAATGTCAGAAAGAGGTTTAACATTTTAAAGTTGTAATGAGCTTTCTGAGTGAAAGTATGAAGGAACAGTTAGCAGTTGAAGTCGCATGAAGATTGTTCAAGTCTGAAGATTTTCTCCATTTTGAACTAGAGAATGCAATTCCTGAAAAAATTGCTAGTGGGAATGCTTTATGCTGAAAAGCTAAAGCTAAACTGCTATGCTGAAATGTAATTTGTAAGAAGAAAGTGAAGAATTTAGATTGAAATGATACATGAACACTGGGGGCTTGAATGTGTGATGAGAGAAGAAAAGAAAGTAAAAAGGCTTGGAAAAGCAGCAGAATATTTGAACTGCAAACTTTTGAACTAACTTGATGGTGAATGACATACCATAATAGGCTTAGATGCGTTGATGGCTGCATCGTTACCAAACCTGTGAAGTTTTGGGCCATTTGGAGCATTTTCACTGAAGTTATGAGAAAACCGTGTTTCACGGCAGGCATTATGTTGCGATGGCAACGGCATGTCCCGTAGATGTCTTCACTGCTTGACTGTTAGCACACATGTGAAGTTTGAGCACTTTTTTAACATTTTCATAGGAGTTACAGCGACATTGTCTTTTATGGCGAGGGATGCGTTTCCATGGAAACGGCATATGGTGAGATCTCAGATTTGGCGTAGAGCTGTTGAGGCAAGGCGTGGTATACAAGTGAAGATTGGGGAACGATTGGACCGTGTCCATTGGACTTACAGCGACATTGTGTTTCATGGCGAGTGGTCTGTCATAATGGCAACGGCATTTGATGACACCCCATAATACGCTTAGATGCGTTGATGGCTGCATCGTTACCAAACCTGTGAAGTTTTTGGCCGTTTGGAGTATTTTCACTGAAGTTATGAGAAAAAACGTGTTTCATGGCGAGCATTGTGTTGCCATGGCAACGGCATTTGAAGAAACCCCATAATTGACGTAGAGCTGTTGAGGGCTGGACCGGCGATATACAAGCGAAGTTTGGGGGACGATCGGACCGTGTCCATTGGACTTACAGCGACATCGTGGTTCATGGTGAGTGGTCTGTCGCCATGGCAACAGCATTTGATGACACCCCATAATATGCTTAGATGCGTAAATGTGAAAGCCACGTTACCAAGGTCTGAACAATGTTTATTATCTATAAAATTAACAATCAGATTTAAAAGTTCTGTTACACGAATAATGTCAGAAAGATGTGTAACATTTTAAAGTTGGAATGAGGTTTCTGAGTGAAAGTATGAATGAACAGTTAGCAGTTGAAGTCGCATGAAGATTTTGAAAAATGTTCAAGTCTGAAGAGTTTGTTGAGAATGTTAAACATTTGATGAGTTATTGGATATATCTCTGGAATTATGAAAGTTATGAATGAGAAAAGTAATAGCCATCAATTCCCGATCGAGCTGAAAGTTTTGATGTTTGAACGGAGTTTCTGCGATGTGGAATGTGGGAGCAGAATAGGCTCAAAATAACCCGGCGGAATAAAAATAATAAAGAATGTGTGCGTAGAAGAACAAGTAGTTGCAATGCTGTATCAGCATTCCAACTAAATAATGATCATTACAGCGCATTCAGATATAGATATGGGTTTCATATGTAATTGTTGTTTCACTGGCTGGCAGATCCGGCACCAGAACCAATCTAAAGGGAGGGCATATGATTTTCATGGGAGGGCACACAAAACCGTCATGTGCTGCGGGCCTGCGGCACAATATATATCAAACAGCAAGGCCAACAGCATTGGGCAAAGGTGCACACGTATCGCAAATACATACACAAATAAAGGGCAATATAGAAACCACTTTTGAAACATTGTGTGCGTGGCAGCACAAACACTGGTAAATCACGAGCAAGGCACACTGGTTAAGGATGGCAGCTTCCTCATCGTTGCACTCGGAGAGAAATAGTAGAAACGGAGACGATGAACTGTTTAGCCCGCCTTGGGCATGGTTTATTTTCCTATGCACTGCAGGTGCATCCTTTCACTCAGCCGAGCTAACTTAGAACATTATTTTTGGCCAACTCTGCATCTTTGTGCAGCGTATACTCAAACAGTGATAGGAAGAGCCCACTGCCTGATTCGGACATGCTGTGGAGTGAATCGTGGTCACCTCTGAGAGGGAGTTGGTTGACAGCTAAAAAAGCTATAATATCAACGACAGCTGACACGTAATAACGGTTCCGTGCCAGCTGATCTGTGTGCACCAAAGTACTAATTTCCTTATTTGTTTCCTGGCGTATCTGTCTCTCTCTCCACAAACTCTCACATGAAATGTGTTCTTTTGATGTGGCATGTCGTAGCAGTCCTTTATCAGTATGTAATGCGTGTTTCCAGTCGCAAAGACCTTTGACAGTAAAAGCCGCATCAGATGAAGACGTATTTACTTCAAACTGTCTACAGGGGAAACAAAAGGCTGCGTCTGCTTTTAACGAATATTCAAGCCATGGTCTGTTGTAGTACCACTCAGTGGCAAAAGTGCGCTTCTTTCCTGAAAACAATCTTCCTGGAGAACGATCCAGTTTCACCTGGTTGGGTTTATTAACCCCAAGATCATTTGGGGCTGTTGGTCTTTGAGCGGTTGCTGGCCCAAAAGTACCTGTTGATGCGCTGCAAGGTAGCGTCTGTAGTGGAGGCACCGGCACCGGCACGGAGGAGGAGGAGGTTGCTGGTGTGGTACAGGGTGTGTCGCAGGTGGCGATGGTAGGGGCACAAGGAGCTGTGCCTCGGAGGACAGCGTTGGTGGCGGCCGCCTTGATGAGTCAAGGCTTGGGCTCGCTAACTCAGCCCCGGGGTTTGCCGAGGTCAAGCTTGTGACATTAACGGTACGTCTACACTACAGGCATCAAAAAATGCTTTCAACGCTTCGCCCATTCACTTGAATGGGGTGACGTAGAAGATTTTTATTCTTCGCCGAACTGCATTGTGGGGAGCATGGCATGGCTTTGCAAGCATCACGAGCATCTATCGGCATCAAAAGTTGAACAATGTTCAACTTTTGAGGCTCGATGCTTGGCATCAGCCAATCAAATTCCGTTTATGCAAATCCCGCCAGTGCAAGCTCAGCCAATCCAACCGCGTGCAAGCTGGGAGAGCCAGACCGCAGTTCATTTCCTCATATTCCAAACGAGATATTACGGTAGCAAATCAGCCGGTTCTTTACGACCGGAACTATTTACCGGGATACAAACCGGAGGAACCAGGCATGGAGGGAGGTGGCAGAGACAGTGGGTGAAACTGATAGTTTTTTCGCCTGTTTGGAGAGTTTATATCCAGTTTACTTCGTTTTAACATTGCTATTGCTTTGTATGTCGGGGACGGGAGATTCATGTGATTGGTTGCTCGCAAAAAATCGCCAAGCTTCAGACACGCCCAGCTTCAAGATTTTTTCATGCCTGTAGTGTAGATGGGCCGTTAGGCGTGCTGCTGCAACGGCAGGTGCAGGGTCGCCAGCAGCACCATCGGCTGCAGTTCTTTCATCGCTATTTCGTTTCAATAAATCCTTAGACCTTTTAAGCCAATTTCTGATGTCCATTTTGTAATTCAAACAGAAATGGGAGTCTACAGAATGCACAATAAACAATAAACAAATCCAGACTACGCGGCAGATTGTGACGCTGTGATTGGTCTAAAAATGTGGACGAATCACAAATCACAACAGACTCATGAATTTATTTGACGTTGCCTACGATTTTTTTTAGTTACTATCTGACATCACATACATCGTAGCATAAAAGTTCACAGTGTATTTATAATTTAAAAAATAAAAAATATATATATATATTTTTTTTATAAATAATAAAAATCGTGTTTATTGGGGGAGGGCAGGAATGTCAAATGGGAGGGCCTGGCCCTCCCACGGCGCCGGGCATGCTGGCTGGTAAATCTAAGATTCAGGAAGCCGTGTGCTGGATTGCAGAAGCAGATCATCAGCCGGCTGCATCTCCTCACAGTGAACCCTTTTCAATATTGGATGTCCATAATTATATATCTAGATGATTAGTTTTGCAGGGACATAATGGGAAGTACAAAGAACAAACATTAGGATTTAGCCTGCGTGTCCCTCTGGAATCACAGAGAGCACCAAGCCGTTTGAAGACGCTGTCTGAAGAGCACTAATTACATTTCCACACAATAAGGCTTCCATGAAAGAGGCTGAGCTGACAAATGAGCAACCTTTCAATTTGCTTTTATTTCCCCCTGACCTACCTTGCTCCGTCATTTTAATCTTCTCCCCAAATGGGATTTTAGTGAAAGTGAATTTAGCACAATGTTGGAATGATTTGATAAACCGAAGCATTCTAAATGTAAATGCCGCAGAGTGGGATTAGCCGGACGTGTGCTCCCCAGGTTGAATTAGTTATAGAAGGAAGGATGCTGAAGGAGTGACAAATTAGCATCACTATGGTGGTCTGGGCGGTGAGGGGGTGTGTGTGTTATGCTGAGGCATAAAGAGCTGCAGGTGCATTGTGGTGGACAGACACAGAGGATTTGTAAAATGTAATACAGACTAATACAGTGTCCTGCAGTAAACCCAACCTTTGTGAAGTATGGGTGTACACTTTAGTGGAGACAGATGCTGACTCACCTGTGTGCTCCTTTCTGTGGAGATCTATTGTGTTGCATTGTGTTGGAAGGACATTTCATCAATTTACTCAGAATAAAGGAAACACAATGCAGAAATACAGAGAGATAAAGAGCAGCACACACACCCTGACCACACAGGTTATAATATAAATCAACATTTTGTCTGCCTTCATGTCATCATGTTGGGAAGTCTACCTGTCTTCAAGTCTACCTCTCTTCATGTCTACCTGTCTATGGCCAGCTGTTTGAGTATTTATTCCATATCGTTGATATCAGTCGGAAGTCGCCTAGTTGGCTCTTTGTCAGCACTGGTTAGGCATTTGGTCAAACTACTTTGGGACTTCCCCCCCCATCTCTAATAGTCAGTGACCAACACACTCTCACTCCCTAACGTCCTGGAGCGACGCTTGGTCAGGGTCCCGTGGCGTGCAGTTGGGATGCGCCAAGGCTCTTTCAGCTTCATAAACGGATGCAAAGAGCTTTCAACTGATTGCAATGTATTCCCATCGGCGGCGGTATTTGACGCTCATGGAAGCACTGCGTCCGTTTATGTCGGCAGCTCTTAAAGGCAATGTTATGTTATCCCATTGGATAACGGAGAATTGTACACCCGGAAGTAAGTATTCTCCTTACTGTAGATTAATTTGACAGTGATATCTCCACTACTCATCAACTCAAAAACACCAGATTACCTTTGTTAATTACACGACATTGATAGGTTTATATTGTGTACAATGCTTTTGTGTTTTTCCCCTTCAATTCTGAGAAACAACTTGTTTTCTCTGAAATGTGGAGCATCAAAGAGACTACACTACCCACAATCCCCAGCTATTGTTGTGACGACGCCTGTCCGCTTTGCGACAAACCTCGTGATGAGTCAACAAGCTCTGTGATTGGATGAAACATAAATTCATACAAAATAAATCCAGCCCTGTCTCTTAAAAATTACATTCCCACAGAACTAAACTGCATTCTCAATTACGTTTAGCTAGAAAAGTATTTTCTCCCACGTTACGTTTGTTATGAACGTATCTTAAATACGTTAATTTTCTACATATCTTTGCCATTTATTGTCTTGCTTATAATAATGATAATAATCATTTATAAATATCATTTTATAGCACACATTTGAAATCGAGAATTGGGCTCGATATATGGTTAAATTAAAATCAGTAGGCGAGGCTGTAATTTCGCCAGCTGTTACTCTCATGAGCGAGACAGAAAATAATTGTTTTAACATGCAAAAAAGCTGCTGTGTCGTTTATTGCACCTCAAATATTAAAACAAAACTGGGAATGTTTTCATGTTGAACCGGAAGTACGTCACTTTGTCTTCTTCGTCCCTTTTACGTTCCAGACAATGCATGGCTCAGCGTAACAGACTGCACAGCGACCCCAGGTGTGTCTACATTGGAATTACATCTTCATTTCTGAAGGAAAAATACTTTACCTAGTGTTTGTTAACTGGGTTATTAACGCAGTTGGCTTTTCTTAATGGTTACAATATTGCTATGAGTTATATCTGAAGCAAATTATGTTTCTGAAGATGTGTAGTCAATTCCACCCTTCAATGTAGCATAAATGTGAACTCTCATCACAGGAACAATACCGGAAACAGACATAGGAAAGATCCTCAGCTCGCTGATTGGATGTTTTAGCCGCAATGCACGTTGGGAAGCCTGTGTTTATGCGATGTGAAATCCGAAAACATTTGAAAAAAATAATACTTTATTCCGAATTTTCTTGCTTTTCTCTTTGAAAGTCATCACATAACTGCATTGTAATACACGGTTAGGCTGCATTACATATTACATATCTGCCGTAGTTCTAAATTTATAGAGCCCTGCTGAGAAGACTTCTAGACAGACAAGAGAACTGCCGCCAAAACTGAATACGTGACGTGGATCATAAATATATCAACAATTAAATAACATCTTACATTTATTTTCAAAAAATACATCTCCTTGCATCATCAATAGTAATTCGGTTGACTTTTATATTTCAAGGTGCTTTACAAAAATGAAAGACATTCCGACGAAGGCATTTAAAAACAGTCATTAAAAAGAAAAGATATTAAAATAAACATTAAAAAGTACATGAATAAAAAGTACATGAATAAAAAGTTACAGTGCAGTTTAAGATATGAATAGTTCACACAGAAGTTCCACTTTACTGATGAACACAACGGCTCAGTTTAAATTAAAAGCAGCGACAAAAAGATAAGTCTTCAGCCTGGATTTAAAAGTAATGAGAGTTAAGAGATATTAAAGAATACTTTAGGTTAAGGTCTTCTTTCAAATAAGAAAAAAGCTTTGGGGGTATCAAAAGATAAATATTAAGCCTGACAAAGTACTTAACGTGTAATATATTGCTTTCCTGCAATGTAAACTATGTTGAAGCACTTATTTTAACTGATATTATACAGATTAATTATACTCTTATGTATGTAGGTAGTATAAGAAATGTGCAGAATTTGACAGTTTAATGGTGGAGGTATACACACATATTGATAGATGTCTTGTAATGCACTGTTGAGGAACCTGTGACCCAAGTTTTTCATTCATTGAATAACTACACCGTAGTTGTGTATATGATATGTCAATAAACCTTGGAAAATCTTGAAATCTTGAAAGGGATGTGCAAAATAGCCATTATATACAGTTTTTAATTAACTATTAGTAGAGAATAACGATTATTGAATATACTTTATAGAGATCTGCAGATAAATGTTTAGTCTTCTCAAGCACCAACTATCAAATATCTCTCCTGATTGTTGGCACTTGACAATCACCTTTCCCTGATTTTTACTCAGGTGTAACTAAAGTCTGCTTTTAAGGGTTGTTTATATTTCACATCATTAATCAGAATCTGCAAAGTAACTAAAATAATTGTAGTGGAGTAGAATTACAAAGTAACAATGAGCTGATGTGGGTATATATTAATGCTGCCCATTATGGATACAAGCGATTTTCACCCATTTAATTACATGTTTTAAATGTATACACACCAATTTGTTTCCTATCGCCAAAACCTCCAGGGCTGTACACAGTTTAATACTGTCAACTTCTAATTTTGGGGAAAATGTCTTTTAAAACTACAATTCCCAGTAGAGGCGTGCCATAGAGAACATTTTGCGAAACACAATAGCCAGCATGCAGGGCCGGACTGGGACAATAAGTCATGCCGGGAATTATACACCCAGCCAGGCCACTACCAGTTTTTTGTGCAATTTTGCTGGATTTATTTGTCAATATTTACAGCTTTGCTGCCCATAGTGATAGCCCTATAGTTTAAATCTACTACCCAAAAATAAACATATGGAGATGGGTTACTATTTAAAAAAAAATTGCAGATCTATTTAGGAACCTATTCATGTGAACATATTTTAATTGGGGGTGGACCTCAAATCCTATAGGGGAGTCCGGAGGCATGCATCCCCGGTAAGATTTGTTTTTAAATGTTGGACTTAAATGCATCAATCTGGTGATCTTTGAGGGGGAAATAAAGAGACTACACCCATATGAAACAGAACTGTATACATTTAAATAATCATAAAATCATAAGAACATGGCCATAACCAATAACATACCATATTGGTAAAAAAACATTGAAACTTGTATATTTATTTGTTTTTGGTTCATTTATATGTGTGAGTGTGTCCAGGCTCCTGAATCAGCCTCTCCTGTCTCCCTCCTCTTCCCCTGCTCCTCTTTGAGGCAGCAGAAAAGACTAGTTTTAGCTCTCAACAAGTTTTAAAAGTGTATCTTACCTTTTTTCACCTAGTTAACATTTTATTTGTACTATTCATGCATATTTTACTTATCACTCCCCCCTCAAATGGAAATATGTGTTTACATAAATGGTGACCAAACCGTTTGAGACCCACTGAGATAACTTAGACAACTAAGTTAACTATCTAAACACTCAGAGAGTCCTTTACCTCACCTGAGCTGTAGTTATCAGTCTTTCAGTCTGACAGCAGAGGACTCTTCCCCGAGGCTTGTTGTTGAAACAGCTCCTTATATCCGTTAGCGCAGCTAGCTATCACCAGATGCTAACAACAACAATACACGTAACCGGTGCGCGCACTTTCTCTCACCCGCTTTCTCTCTCACTCTCTCTCGCGCGCGCGCCACACATTCACACACACCCTCCCGAGCTTGAATGACACACAGAGACAAATCGAGGGAATTAGTGTATGATCTGTATGAAAGTGGCAATGTCGGCAGGCCACATCATGTAGACAGCCAGTTACCCTCTGTGAGGCAGACGGCGCAGCGTTGTGTTCACAATACATACAAAAAAAATCCTCAGGCCAGCAGGCCACTTAACAGGCCAGGCCTGCCAGCATGTGTAGTTCTGGGGGGCTGTTCAAGTCCAGTTTTGAATAGTCTGCCATGGTTTCGTTCCATTTCAAAGAGCTTGATGCTTGGCGTAACCTTGGCGCACTGCCACTCCAACATCCAATTCCAGAGCTTGAAGATTAATCACAGGGTTTGTCGACGGGACTGTAGTCCCAAACGATATCTGGAGATTATGGGTGGTGTAGTGTCTTCGGCCATCCTAAACTCTGATTTTTTTTCCGGATATCATATCGCATTAACACCATATCCCAACGTGCATTGCAGCTAAAACATCCAATCAGGGAACATGAAAACATTCCCAGTTAAACACTCAAAAACAAATAGCTAAATGAAAAGATAAAACACTGGCATGTAATTTACGTTAGAATAAATAGAATGGTTTTGAATAATAGATGAGAATAAAATCTACGTCACTTTACAGCCACTTTTGGGGAAACCAACGCTGCCATTTGAACGGCGATCAAGCCTGAAGCCACAGAGCTCTTCTTTTACTTTCTTTTCTTCTTAGAGGTAGTACAGAAACACGTTGTCACGATATTGGTGTTTTGTTTTAGTGCTATCTGTCTGGTGATGGGTTTTGTTTTGCTGTTCTGTTCTCCCTGTCTCTTGTTCTCCTCCTGTGTCTGATTGTCTCATTGTGTTCACCTGTTGCCCTTGTGTTTCTGCCTCCCTTACCCAGCTGTTTCTCGACCCGTGATTACCCCTCTCTGTATTTAGTCTTGTCTTTCGCTGTTTTCCCCTGTCGGTTCATTGTTTGTTTCTCCTGTCTCCCTTCATGTTGGACACGAACGTTTTTGGTATGCTGTCTTCCTCGTGTTACTCATGTGTATATCCTTGCCATGTTTTTGTTGATCAGCTTTTGTTTAATAAAGCTCGCTTTTGTTTATAGACCTTTACTCTTGTTGTAGTCTGCTTTTGGGTCCTACCTTTTCCGCAATCCTTGACAGTGATTCTAACAGAATGAACCGACCAACAATGGACCCAGCAGATTTGTATTTGTAATTGGACTTGATCTCCCTAGAGTAAACGTCATTATGCTGAATGGAGTAGAACCTCGGCTAAAAGGGACAAAGAGGCTGTCCTCAAAAAGGCACAAATGGAGGTGGACAACGTGCCATGGTTGAGAAGCTTGTTGCCTGAGTTTCTCAGAGTTTTTTCTCGTAGCCCTGAGTTCCAGTCTCCATTCTCTGACCCTTTCTTGGGATCCCGCCTGGCGTTTGGACGTCCACGGAGCCTCCAAAAGACATCTAAAAGATGCAAGGTCAGGAAGCCAGCTCGTACTCAGGTACCGGTCCCAGCAGCCATGGTTCCAGCTCCAGAACCGGACCTTACAGTCATGTTTCCGTGATCCAGTTCCGGTCCACGCAGTCATGGTACCGTGCTCCAGTACCATCCCACACAGCCATGGTTCCGTGTTCCGGTTCCTTGCCCAGCAGCCATGGTTCCGGCTCCAGTGCTGGCCCCAGCAGCCATGGTCCCTGCTCCAGAACCGGCCCACACAGCCATGATCCAGGCTTCAGTTCCGGTTCCCACAGCCATGGTTCCGGCTCCAGAACCGGCCCATGGAGCCATGGTCTCTGCTCCAGAACCGGACCTTACAGTCATGTTTCCGGCTCCAGAACCGGCTCACACAGCCATGATCCAGACTTCAGTTCCGGTTCCCACAGCCATGGTTCCGGCTCCAGAACCGGCCCATGCAGCAATGGTCCCTGTTCCAGAACCGGCCCATACAGCCATTGATGAAGCCATATCTAGGAGCTTATATTATTTAATAGTTATCCTTTTATTTTATTGTTCTTTTCGGTTTATAGTAAATCTTCCTTTTAATTTTTATTTAAGTTGATCAAATAAGTTGTACTATGCCTCTGTTTTTTGTAAAGGCAGCCTTTGGGCACCGGGGGAGGGGAGACCTGCTCATTATAAATATGGGAAACAGGTGGTAGTGAGCGGCGTACCCGGTAGGCTTATGGTTTTTTACCATCGGGTAAGAAGGAAGAAAAAATGCTTGATGTGTATAATAAATTGCACTGAAACGACTTTTGCTCAGATCTTGATTTTTACCCATGCGTAAGATTCGCTGACGGGTGCCTCAGCGGCACTTTGCGTTATATTTCTTTCTTATATTTGTATGATTTTGGCCGCTATATAGTAAAAAACCAGCCTCATGAATGGATACCATTTTTTTGGAAACCCTTTTTCTGTGGATGGCCCGCTGCAAAGAGGGTTAAAAGGATTTCCTTATTGCAACTTCCGTGAGTCGCGTGGAAAGACAAGAGAGGAGGAGAGACGCCGGCCTCGTTTTGGAAATGTTTGTACGCGAGGCAGTGCACGTGAGACTCGTGAGTAAACAAGAGGAAAAAATGAATGAGTCATGCTTGTTGTGATTTAATCAATGGATGCATACGCAAATGAACATATGAACCAAACTTGTCAAATGTTATGGATGGAATGATTAAACGCTTCATCAAAGAAATAAGGACGTCTGTGCAGGCCAGTTTTACGCACGCTGCGGAGAGCAGCGTTATGGATTAACGCAGACGCAATCTGATCATAGGGATTGAATACAATTTTAAAAGCAACTCTCAAGTAAAAATGACTGAACCTAAAACTGCCATGGAGGCAGAGGATCTTTTAAAATCCCTCACGGCCACACGCAGAGGGAAACTTGGAGTGTGCACGAGAAAACTAAATGAAACTAAAGCCCTGCTCACTGACGGTGAAAATGTTGATGATGATGGCATGGATATGTTTAAAACTGCTATGGATGAATTCAATAAAGTGCATCATTCTCTCCAACAACTGTTATCTGAAGAGGAAAAGGAGATTGATGTAACAGACTGGTATGAACCCAGAATTATGAACTTGAATTACTTTGCAAAGGAAGTTAAAGCATGGAGAGGAGAACGTATTGCACAACTACAAGTTGATCCACTTGACAGTATCTCCAATGCCTCCAAAAGGACTACAACATCAAGGGCCTCATCTGCTGCTAAGTTAGCATCAGCAGAAAGGGCAGCTCTGGAGGCTAAGTCTGCTGCTTTAAAGGACATGCATGCACTGCGACTGGAGGAAAAAATTCTCAAATCAAAAATGGAAAAGGTGGAGATGGAATCACAGATTGCAGCAGCAGATGCCAAAATGAGGGTACTTCTCAGCCCAAATGAGGATAATCATCTTGGGGATGCTATGAATGCTTATTAAGATGAAGAAGGTAAACTGTACAGTGTGGAGTGTTAACTATGTTCGTTATTCTCGTGTCCAGGAGAGAAGCTTTAGAAAAAGAGACTAAAAGGAGTCTCTGAGAAGGTTCAATTGGGTACTTTAATTAAAAAAGGCACGGGTGTGTTACAAGCAGGATGTTGTTCAGTTGAGGAGAGAAGGGTTGCAGCTCCCTCTCGCAATGGCGGCCGTGAAGAAGAGAGCACACAAGTCTTTGTACTTCCCGCTTGCTGGCTGTTCGCTCCTCCTCTCTGGGAGCTGTAGTGACGTAGGGGACTCCCCCCTCGTTCTTCTGAATCCGATATTGCGATATACGGAGGATTCCGAAATGTTACCTTCATTGCTTACATGCCTTTTCTCCTCATATTCTCTTTCATCACTTTTCATTCAACACATTCTAAACGCTGTAATTCATAATTTAAAAATACTGGAAATACTTCACGGCATTTTCGTTTCCGGTGGAGTTCCGGATGTTGTCACATGCTACCCACGTCTGTAAACAATAATGTATTCAAATAAACTGTACCTTCATTTAATATTCAGCATGGTAGTATCTCGACATCTATAGTTGTAGTTTTAAATCAGTAGGTTTCGGTTTGCATCACTCCATGTCATTTCGCTACTAAATTCACCTCTTTAGGAAATAGTATATTAGCCACATGCCAAATGCTAACCGGAGATGAAGGATTTTCAGAATAAAAGCTTAACTGGTTGTGCACTAGAATTTCTGTTTTTTTCAGTATAAAACAGCATTTAAACTGACGGTATGTTTAAGCTACATTATACCATCAAAACATTGATTTTAATTTCTAACAGGAGCAAATGTATACAGACACTTCTGTCTTGGAATTTATTGAAGTAGCTGCTGTCCCTAAAACTCCACTACATAGAACAATTGTGGATTTCCATAAAAGATCTCGGCAAGCAAATGGTGCATCAAGCCCACAACTGGAAAATCCTGCAATCAACATTTTTACTCAGGAAAACCTCAACACACTGGCACAGAGACAAAAAGACATAGCTGATCTCATGATAATGCAACAAAATCTATCCCTGCTACCTAAGAGAGAGGTGCCTGTGTTTAATGGTGACCCACTCTCTTATCAACCTTTCATGCATGCATTCAGATACCTAATTGAAGAGAAAACTAGTAACTGCCAGGACAGGCTCTACTTTCTTGAACAGTTTACATCAGGTAAAGCCAGAGATCTGGTCCGTAGCTGTCTTCACATGGATGCACAAAGAGGATATTCAGAGGCCATGCAACTTTTAAAGAGACATTATGGAAATTAAATGAAAATTGCAAAAACTTATCTGGATAAGGCACTCAACTGGACAGCTATCAAGCCAGATGATGGAAAATCTCTTCATGCCTACTCACTATACCTAAGAGAATGCCTTAACGCCATGCAGGACTTGGAGTACATGGATGAGCTAGACGTCACATCAACATTAAGACTAATTGTATCCAAGCTACCATATAAGCTCAGGGAAAGATGGCGCACAACAGCGTATGAAGAATTTTTAAAAAGAAAAACATCAGAGCTCGATTCAAACATCTGGTCGAATTCACCGAAAAGCATTCTGACATATTATTACACCCAGTGTTTGGAGAAATTAAAGACTCAAATCCCACTAAAAGGATAATCACCAACAATAGGACAACTGACCTCAGAACACCTAAAAGGAGCAGTAGCTTTGCCACAGCTGTTGCCGCAACTGAACATTATGACACCAAGCTACAGGCATTTAAGGTGCAGCAACCCACCTACAGTATATCAAAGATGCCCCTGCAACCATATGTAGTTTCTGTCAAGGCAGGCATGCAGTAGTAGACTGCTTAAAACTCAAATCAGAGCCTCACGAC